>NW_006799955.1:256908-283973 GCF_000485575.1 Poecilia formosa
ACACACACACACACACACACACACACACACACGCACACGCAGGCAAACACACACAAACTCCACTCTAAGAGTATATCCCTACGCTGTGCATGTAATAAACACGGAGGATTATTCATATCAGTTTTCCCCAAAGTGGCGTTTGGCAGGAAACTCAAGCTAATCACAGCCTCTCTGCCTCTCTCTCTCTCTCTCTCTCTCTCTCTCTCTCTCTCTTTCTCTCTCTCTCTCTCCACTGGAGACCAGTTCATATTCCATCAGCTCCACCAGTCGATGTTTGCCGCTCCAGAAAACCCAGAACAGAGCGAACGTGGGTGATGGAGATAGTAACGAAAGTGCTGCTGCTGCTGGACACATTTTTTTGGTGGGCAAGACGCAGCACAATGGCGGATCACCTTACACCACCGACAAAGCATATGAGCCGCAAGCGGACAATCACATGCCAATGGGGAATGTGTGGAATGTCACTTTGCCGCCAGAAGGGCACAGAGAGCAGAGAGACGGTGGAATAGGTCTAAAGAAATACCAAAATATATGACTGAAGAGAAACTTTGAGAAAGTGCAGTTGCTTGCGCGTGAATCAAATGGCTCCCTGACATACAGACGAGTAAAAAATAAGACGATGCTTTTCTAATTTAGACTCATTCCAACTAGGTCAGAGACACGGTGTAGGCCGCCCCAGGCAAAGTCCTTTATAAGAAGAGACTCTGCTTCTCTTCTCCCACGTATTTTTTCCTATTTCTGCACCGTCTTTAGCTTTGGTGCACAAAAGTCAGGCATTTTGGGAAACACCTGTAGCTCAAAATTTAAAAACAACAAACCACGATCTTACAGAGGGGGGGCGTCACAGTGAGAAGAAAGCCAAAGGAAGTCATTATCTAGGAACAGAGATAGGCTGTTTCCAGTTTTTGTTCTCACTGCATGGTACAAAGAAGCCACATTAATCCTCTTATCTAAAGCTCAGCCAAAAAATATTGAACAGTTTCTTTGCATCACGATCTTCATATTTAAAGCACCCGCGAGCTTTTCTTCCAAGAGCCTGCTTAGGCGTTCGTTTTATGTATTTGCAAGTAGAAGCTAATTTCCTTAAACTGCTCTAGCCTCACTGAATTACTTCTAGTGTTTTTTTTTTATTATTTCCTGTTCACAACGATCCCACACAGCAAGACCGGCATGTGCAGTGTAACTCGGCGCTGAATCCATCCACGCCTCAAAGAGCGATGCTAATCCGCTGACCTATTTGATCTTGAGTGACCATTGTTACTTTATATGAGGCGGTGGAAAGCCAGCTGTGTCGGGAGCATGAGTTTATAAGGTCAGCATACAAAGTTCATACGAGGATTACCGGATTTGTTCTAAAAATAATGTGATTGCCACAGAGACAATTTCAGAGCGGATGTCTGGAATACATGAATGTAACCGCCACTCATTTGCTGTTCTTGATTTTCGGCTACGTGTCTTTAGTTTCGGCTCGCTGCAGGGTGTGCACCGAAGGAGGCGGCATGCGAGCAAATACCTGGGTCTCATCTCCAGGATCCGCTGCTGCTGACGGCTCTCCGGGAAGCGGCTCTTCGTTGTGAACGGGGGAGTCCTGGGACGGCGTGTCGGGCGGGTTGATCACGACAGATCTCTCGGAGCGACTGCTGTCTTTGCTGCTGCCGCCTTTGTGTCTGTCGCGGCTACGTTCCCTAAAAACAGGGAGATTAACAGAAACGACAAACACAATGACTAATTCTATGCAACAATCACGAAGAGAGCCACTAGAACAACAATGTAAAGGTTAAGGAATTGCGTGGGCATTATTTTCATGGTTTAATATCTTGTGTTCAATTTTAAATTTGGTTATTTTGAAATGTTTCTGTCCAAGAAATCCACAGAAAAGTCACGATGTGGAAACTAACAGAGTGCCACCCATCAGGAAGCTACAAGCACCTTGTCGGTAATCAGGCAAAATCAAGCAAATAAGGCAAATATTTAGATACTTGTATTACACAGCAGAACGGAAAAAGGGACATTGGCACAAAGAGCAAGATAAAAGCTAAACTAAACTAAACTATCATTCAAACTAAACTAAAAACTAACTAAACTATTCAGTACATCTGAATGATAATCATTCAAATGTACTGAATCAGTCTATGTGTTAAAATAAAAATAAAAAAAATAAATATGCGTTATAGATGCCATTAATAAAAGTGTAATAGTGAGTGTCATACTGATAATCTATGTAACATTTTCTGTTTTGGAACAGAAAAAACCTTGGCATTTATACAAACAGTTAATTTCCCATTTCTACCATAAAAAATGAGTTTAGACAGGAAGGCTTGGATGCAATACTGACAAAGCTGGATAAAACTGACAAAGCTAAAGTAGATTTGAGAACATCATGAGCCACAAAACGCTGATTGCTATGCCCTTGATAAATACGGCCCTAATCCTCCATATCAATCCCCTGCTATTTTTGTCTCTCACCTCATTTACTGGGTGATGAGTGAAACAAACAAACAAACAAACAAACAAAAAAGAAACTAGTAAAAAATGCAACAGCTCAGGCTGGTGTGTGATCACACAAAGCAAACTCATGCTAGATGTCTCCAGCAGAGAAGCTGATGGGCAGACGATGAGGCCTACGGGCGGGAAGCATACCCGTGGCGGTTTGATCTCCCCGAGCGACTGGAGTAGCCGGAGTGGGTCGACTCGGTGTCCATCTCAGCGGAGTTCGGAGCTGGAAATTGGGCAGGAGGACAAGGGGCGACCTGTCGTGTGACAGAGATGGTGAGTCGGAAGCGGGGCCGAGGAGGAAGACGGGGGTATGGGCTCTTCTAGAGACACGAATCCACAGCGACTGACAGCGACCCCAGAGAGCTGCTTCAAATGCCACATGAACCTGAGAGACAAACAGAGCGAAATCAGGGGGAGGCATCAAAACCCGCCTTCAGCATTCAACAAATACAGTAACGATGGTCATGCAATTTTATTTTAAGCTGAATTATTAGTAACTGAGCGACACTTTGCCGTAAAACAACATCTCTTTACTCCTGCAAAAACTTATTGCTTTTTTGATACGTTTTGTGTATATTGTAGATGAAATGGTGGGATTTTATTCCTCTCACTTTGCACGCTCAGCTCGGAATAATTTACGAGACAAACTTTATGTGGAAAGACTTATCAAGAGGCGGATCCAAAAACACACACTCTGAAATGCTCCACAGCAGTCCACAGTTGTAAGCCGGCAAAGATGTCTGTCTGAGGCTCATTTCTTTTAGAAAAAAAAACGGACATATGTTCTTCTTGGCAAAGAGTTTTTCTGAAAATGACAAGCAAGAAAAGCACCTCAGAAATCTTCTTAAACAAATGCCTTGCAAAAGTATTTACATCCCTTCAGGTTTGTCGGTTTGCTGTCATTTTACAACTCTACATTTAAATGTATTTTATTAGGATTTTATTAGATAGATCAACACGCAGCTGTGCATGTTTGTGTAGAGGGAGAAACATAAATTATACACAGTTTTCTAGGTAACAGCTTAAAGTCTTTCAGGGCATGTCTCCATCGGCTTTGCACATCTGCAGAAATAATTAATTGCTCTACTTTCAAAACTTGCTGCAGATTCTTCGTTGGACATTGACCGGCTCATCCAAAAGAGTGAATATTCTTTGGCCTAAACCATTTCATCACTGCGCTGTCTGTATGGTTTGGTTTGTTGTCCTGCTGGAAGCCTCTAAAAACTTCTCCCTCCAGACACAATGGTGCCATTTCCATGTTTTATTTTAGAGATAATATGCTTGGTTAGATTTCCTCTCTAAAATGTTCCCCTTTCATTACTTGTGGTGAACAATATAATCAAAGACTTCTATTGCTTTCTTTCCAAAAAAATGTGTTCGTATTACCATTTCTTAATCTGGACCAGATTTATAGCTGCCTTGTTAACTCAGATATTCTTTCATTTGAAGTGCAGCTCTCTGTAGCTTCTATGCCAAAGGCGTCTTGGTTACTTGTCTGAATAATCTAATTAATTTAAGCAACATAATAACTTATGAAATGTTATAAACTTTTGCATATCATTAACAATGTCACTTTTGTTTTAGACAGTCATAGCTAAAACTAAAATAAAAGTATCTTTCATTTATTCCATTTTTCATCCAGCTGTTTTCCCCCCCCACAGTTTTAGATTTTGGATATCTAGGAAACTATCAGATGTGTATTTAGCTGTTCATTATGAACTATTAGATTGGCTTTTACAATATTGAAACTTAAACAGCTAGTAATAATACAAATATATCTGCCCTGTGTGAATGTATTATTAAATTATCTTCTGGGTGTTAAAACATTTTTTTTTTTTTTACAAGCAAGCACAAACTCTTGTACCTCCCAAACCAAATTAATTATAGAATATTCTGTATTAAATTAAATATTGAAAGCTTTTTGTTTTTTATCTTTTTTTTTTACTCAACATGCATACAGATTTGTTTAAAAACTGGGACTGCATCAGGCACGCTCTGGGCCCTTAATGGGTGCAGCGTGATCCATCCAGGAGGCTGCCTTACTGTCTCACCATGCATGACCGTTCATTTGGACCGCAATCTACGCCCTGTCTGTCTCTCTGCTGTTGTCCTGACAACCAGCCGCCAGTACCCATCCCCAGTATCACCTCCTAATAACTGGAATTATTCTGCACATCATTTACAGGCGATTTGTTGTCTCTCGAGTCATGGATGGATGCTTTATCCAAATTAGCACACGCAACACAACAACAAGACGAGATCACTGTGGCAAAGAGAAATCGGCTACTGCTCATCTCTGTGTGCGCTTTTCGCTTAAAAATAATTTGGACTAAATCCTCTGTTTAGTCAAAATTTGCATTTAAGGATTCTCCTTCGGGCCAAATAATCTCACACCACTAATCTTTCAAATCATTTTGATCGTGCAGCTGTAAAGAAGATCTTTCTTTGTGTTGATGTTGAAGCTAAAAGCAGGGAGGGCGTCACGCGCTTTGATATGTCAATTATGAAGACGAAACCTTATGAAGCAGCTGCAAATTTTTTAAACACAAAATCTCAAATCAAATTTCCTCCTGACATCTGCGGCGTCCCCTTGTTGCCTTGCCAACGCACAAGGCTGAAGGCTGCATCTAAGGGCAACAATCAATCTCCCCTGCCGAGAGGAAATTTATATCTATGCGTGTGTGTGTAGGTGTGTGTGTGTGCGTGTGTGTGTGTGCATTAAAGTGGGGGGTGGCAAAGGGATAGGACCCAAACAGCAAACAATAGCCTTTCAACCCATCTAGAACCCATATGGTTAAATGAATAAGCCTGAATCAAAGCCGTTAACCCCCTGAGTGCTGAAGTCGGAGCGCGTGGCTGTCGTATGTGGGCCAGGAGAATACCGGCGCAAAGCCCACTGATGCACGAGACGATCATGAGGAGGCATGTGAACCAGGCCATGTGGAAGAATCGAAGCCACAGGCTAAGAAAAACTATCAGTTACCAATCAAGAATAACTATGAAACATGCAAGAGAGAGAGAGAGAGAGAGAGAGAGAAATAAAGCATACTTTTTCTAACTGACCCTATTAAATGCGATAAATATTTAAACCTCCTGATGACATCCTGTTGAGAAAATATATTCTGCGGCTAAATGCAGTTGCATCAGCGCACATCGTTCTGCTTGGCTGCACTGAGGGAGTCACAAGGGCAGAAACTGACACTAATGTAAAACAAACATTCATTAACGTGTTTGTTTAATGGAAGGAGCCTGCTGCACAGTAGGAGCTAATATAATAACACGTGCAGGCAGATCGGACGCTACCGGCATTGTTTCGCCTTTTATCCTAGGGACATCAAAAAACACACTTTGCTCATAAGTGTCCTTTCAAAAGGAGGAGCTGCGTCATAAGAATTAGCTTTAAGCCTCCAAATGTAAGATTGTATCTTGCAATGATGAGCTGTGAAAGAGAAAATGATTTCATCAAAGTATCCAGTGCGGTCCTGGCACCCTAAATGGCTCATATCTGCCTCGGTGCTCCTGCAGAGCTCATGCCGAAGCCTGGTTACCATAGCATCTGTGCCCTCCCTCTCGCACCCATTAGCCATTGTGCCTCCCTTCCTTCCTCCATGCACACCAAGCTCTGGTGGTATTACTATGCCATAATCTGCCTGATGCAGCAGCTGACTGTTTTCAAGAATCCAAAGCAGTCAACAAATTACAAAACCCCCAATCTACAAATGGCACAATTCCTACTGTAGCACACTACAACCTCTGCCAAGTCTGTTGGATTTTTATTACCATTTTAATGTTGTTTGGAAGGGAAAAAAAAAATTGCAGCACAAAAACAGAGAAGAAAGACATTCCGCTGAGCTTGTTAAATCAAATAAATCAGATGCAGGCTGACACACTCTCTCTCTCTCTGTGTGTGTGTGTGTGTGTGTGTTCGTGTTGGGGTGTGCCAGTGGTATTTATTGTGAATACAGTCGCCAATCCCTCTGTGGACTTCAGATAACCCAGAGAAACACCTGTTCATTTTAGTCCCACTGGAATTCAAACACGTACATTTTCACATTTTGTGACTTCACAGCCACAAACCTCTGTGTTTTTCATTATTTTATGTTAATTGACAGACATAAAGTAGATGCTCATTAAAATGATAGACGGTTTTTACATTTCGTTTACAAATAAAAATCTAAATGTGGCATGCAATTTTATTGAGCCCTATCAGCCTCGCATAGATAGAAAATTATATGTTTGACTATTGTTTTCAAACTAGCTTGAGCACAAACATATTAAATGGAAAGTATCAATGATATTTCTCAACTAGATATAAGCCTTTAACCGTTTAATACATCCTTTGATCCAAACCGTACTATTGTAGTTATGACTGTGCAGCAATCTCTCACGCCATTTAAAATCTCCTATTTACTGTATTTGGCATTTCTTTTTCTGTGATTAACGTGCTCCACGCTTGGCATGGCC
Organism: Poecilia formosa; assembly: GCF_000485575.1. NCBI lineage: Eukaryota > Metazoa > Chordata > Actinopteri > Cyprinodontiformes > Poeciliidae > Poecilia > Poecilia formosa. The sequence continues at coordinate 263,869 of NW_006799955.1, forward strand.
GTTGAGGTGGAAAACCGTGTCTTGGTAGTTTTGCAATTGTGCCATGCTCTCCCTATTTCTAGATGTCGGATTAAATATTGCTCTCCGAGATGTTTGAGATATGGTTTTATGAGCTAACCCAGCTTTAAACATCTCTACAAATGTATTCTTTGTTTGTCTGATTTATCCCTTGACCTTTATGTTACTATTTGTTCTCTGATGTTCTATATTAAACCTTTGTGGCCTTCATAGAACAGTTGGATTTGTACTGACAGAAAATTATTCACAGGTGGACTTAATTTACCAATTAGGTGACTTCTGAAGGCAATTAGTTCCAGAGTATTGTATTTGAGAGTTTTAGAGAAAAGGATCCTGAACAGAAATGCATTTATATAATTTTGCTTCCACATCTATGCAATGCTGACATAAAATACCCCCAGCAAACCCCCAAGAAATACACAGAAATTTGTGGTTTTAATGTGACAACGTTCCCACTATGAATTTTAAGTCACTAAAAATGCTAGAAGTCAAACACAAACAACCAATTTTTTTCTTCCGTAGGGTTAGGGTCGCATGCTATATCATAACCGCTGCTGCACATTTTAACTCTGGCACGCTGCAGAAATATTTCTTGGATACATGCAAAAAAAAAGAAAAAAAAAAGAAAAAGAAAATCCTTGACCTGAGATTGACTCTTGGCTTACCTCACTTTGTTCACTCACCCCCCACCTTCACAAACATGCCCACAGAGCAAAAGGAGAAAGTTAAGATCTGACACATTTCTCAGGAATGCAAATTTCAGGCCCTTCTGATGCGTTCAAGTGGAACTAAGTAAAAGTACAGTAGGAGGAAGGAGTAGAACAGCCATTGCTGAGGAAGAGATGCTTCTCCCCCCCCCATCCAGTCAGCCCTGCTGTAAGTGCTTTTACATCTTTCTATAGGCCTGCTGTAAAGAATCTCGCATCACGCCATCCAAACCTTAGCCTAAAGGTAGTGCTGTTTCCTCTTACATCCTGTCCAGCCAGTCAGAAACCATGGCTATAATGAGAACAAAAGGCAAAGCAACCCCTTTTCTTTTGATCTCTCCTTGAAGGAGCTGATATGACTCATCTGATCAGGAGTTCCCCAGCCTCTCCTAACAGCGCTGCTCAATAATAAATAACTGTAGCTCTCGCTGCACAGCATCAAGACAGCGCCAGAGAAGCTGTTTCAGATTCAGTAGCACTTCATCCAGCTGTGCAGCCCCGCAGACAGCTGCTGAGGATGGCGATGCCCTGCGGAGCCTGCCTCGTCTCCGAACAGCCTGTGTTTCACAGGCGCTGGCAGAGAGAAGGGTGTTACTGATCTGCTTCACAGCTGCAGCACCAGCCCCAACCTGAACCCCCCGCCCCCCATTCAGTGGCCTGTGTGATGTGCAATAACCTCAGATTAGCCACTAGTTTTTGATGCGTTTTATTAGAGCTGTGTTCTAATAAAACATAAAACAGGGTACCCAAAAAGAAAAGATTAGGACTCAGCATCTGTTTGATAAGAAGAAAAAGCTTTCTGTATATATAATCATCCTCGCCGCTACGACAGCAGGGAACTTAATTCCTATGAGGTCGTGTGTCTTCGGCTTTTTTTTTTTTTTTTTTTTTTTGGGGCCATCTGGTATACAAGAAACCTCCACCCCGTCCCAGTGCCATAAACACAGCATTTCGATAAAGCTTAATTCACCTACCTTTGACTCAGAATTGCCTCGTATTCCGGGAATGCGCGTCTGGATGCCAGTCAGTGGATGTGCGGCTGCGGCTCTGAGGCGCGTCTGTCTGAGCCGAGAGAGGAAGCTCCTTCACACGAGCCTGGCTGGCTATTGTAGTGAACAGGACCAGAGAGGCAGGCGGAGTGGATGTACAATGCCCTCAGAAGAGCCACGACGAGATTTCACTCCAGGCCACAAGAGGTCGTCCTTTGTGTGACTTGACGACCCTCCACGAAACAGGAAAACTTGCAACACAAATATGTTACTATTTATTTATTTATTTTTATCCCCCCCCTCCCCACCCCACTTTAAGTCACATTAACGGTCAATGGAGAAATTCTGTTTGCTCGACTTAAAGACATTTTGCGGCAACAAAAATCTGAAAACACATGTAAATAAAAGCCCAAATTCACAATAAACGGGATCATATTTCTACTTCTACAGAGATAAAAATGTAGATGTCCCAAAATTAAAATATTGTCTAAAAATTAATTTGAAACGAATAAATGTTCGTTTCAAAATTCAAAATAAATAGATAATACAGGTGAATTTCAAATTTTAATTCTGTTATTTTTTTTTATTATTATTATTATGGCTTCACAGCTATGAAACATTTTTGTTTCTTAAAAAAATGTTTAATGCTCCATAAGACTGATTTTAAAAAATATTTTTTTGAGACGGGAATGTCATCTTGCATGTCAATGTGCAAGAGTGTGTGTGATAATGATTTACTTTGTGAGCAACAATACAACCATTTTTCTCCTCACTGCTTCTGACCGTAACTCTGGTTCAAGAGTGTCTTAATGCTAGGACTAAAACAGTTGTAGACATTTAAAACAATGATTTTGAAAAATAATGAATGAATAAAAACATTTAAATAAGTATTATGGCGTAATCTTGTAATTTTACTCAACTCCGGGAGAGGGCGGTGTTGTTATGTAGAAAATACCTCGGGTTCATGGAGAATTTAAATAAAAAAGAAAAACGCTGCACAGGTTGGGTATTATTTTATTTATACTCTCGAATTCTTCAAAATAACATTCAATAAATTCTGATTTTATGTAAAATATAGCTACATTTAATCATATTAAAATTAAATCAATTGAAATAAAACAGTCCTTGAGGTTTTTTTTTAGTCGCTGAATTTATCAAATTAATTTTTTGTCTAATTTATTTTTAATATATCATACTACACTCAGTGATCTGCTTTATAGTATTTACAGACCTCCTGGTCATTTGAAATGTGTGCTGCAGAAGGTCTCATTTTAATTAGGAAAATAATGAGGAAGGACTCACATTTACAGCTTTTCTAGTTGCTGCAAGGTCACAGTCTTAGATGTTAGGAGAGTTTTGTTAGATTTAATAAATTATGTATCTTTATATGAGACTAAATATGTAAATAGCTAAGAGTAGTGAATTGATTTGAAAGGCTTAATTTTTCCAGTTTTTGGTTGAACTTTGAATTTTACTAAACTTTAAATAAGCAAAGCAGGCAACTTTTGGTCTGCATGCTAAAGACTATAAGTGGATAAATATTAAAACTACACATCATCATGAAAATAAAATCCTGAAAGCAGCATCATGCAGTGGAGATGCCAAAAAAGCCAAGCATGGTTCAAATTTGGTTTACAGTATATTTCAATGTCCACTCTACAACGGCAAATGACAATTAAAAGTCTAAAACACCAATAAAACAACTTGAAATCAATTTTATATTGAAAAGGTAGAACATATAAATTTTAAATGAGTGATGTGTGAGCTTTCTTTCTGGTCTTCATAAGTTTCTTGCAGCTGAGATCTGAAGCAGCTGTAGTGGAGATACCATCATTTTAAAGAACACCTTCATGCAGAGCGTTACAGTAATCTATTCTACAAGTTACACAAGGTTGAACTAATGTCTCTGTACTGGACTTAGAAAGAAATGGCTGCACTCTTGTAATGCTTTTAAGTTGATAAAATACTTTATTAGTTACTGAAAATATATTTTTTGGTGTTTTTTATATTTATATGCAGACATATACTGCAGTTTATCAACCATATATTGATTAGATTGGATTTCAATAAACAAACCCACAAAATGACCGTCTCCAGCAAAATAAATATTTTTATTGTGGTTCAAAATAAGAGTACACTAAAGGCAAGTATGGACGGTCAAAAATTCCCCAATCAATCATTACCTAATGGTTTATGCAATTCTTAATTAAAATATTAAAACATTAAAATTAAATAAATTAATTGCTAATTGTTAAAAACTTATTCTTCCACTGAAGTTGTTAAAATTGGAATTAACATGTGTGTAAAATTAATTCAATACGATGCAGTGTCAAAAAGAAAGAATTTAACTCCAACATCTGATTGGTTAATGGCCACAAGCGAGGTCAACTTGTTCTTAACCCCACCCACTGAATTTGAAGTAATTGGATCAAAAAGAAAAAAAAAAAAAATTATGTAAAGCATAAGCATTTCGTTGAAGTAAACTGTAAAAAAATAACTGTCATGAAATTTGCAAACAAAAATATTGTTTATAGACATTTAATTCATTATGCATGTGAAGGAATATTCATCCTTTTACTTATTAATGACACCATTAGTTGTGCCATTTATTTATTTATGGCACTTTTGGACCTCCATATTTACTAACTCTAAGAATATTCAATAAGTACACTTAGCTTACAAACAATATTCAGAAAATTAAATGCTTTTCTTTAATCCTGCAGATTTTTTCTGAAACTGTCCTGCAGCTCCTTATGTGATAAATATGTGTCATTTCCTCTCAAACATCCAGGACATGGTTCAGGTAGGAGATGTAACAAACAGCGAGTCTCAGGATTTCAATTTTGGACAGCTTTTTATCCGGTGGGAGGGTCGGCAGAAGTTTCCTAAGCTCTGCAAAAGCCACGTTAAAGGCCACGACGCGGACGCGCTCCCTGGACGCATGCGCAGACCGATATTTGGCGGTTGCGCGCCTCCTGCGTCTCCTCTCCTCTCTGGAGCGCGCACGGTCCTCTCTGTCCACCGGCATTTACCCTCGCGGAGGCTCTCCGGGTCCTTTGGTCCCCTGGTACAGTCAGTTTGCTGTTGGTCAGAAATCAGGATCAGGTCATTTTCTCTGGAGCAAAAAAAGTTGTTTTTTTTTTATTATAAAGAAAAGAGGCATCATTTTCTTAATGCAAGATATAAAATATGAAAACGCTCTCTTTTGTTCGGAATTGTCATAACGATGTGCTGTAGACATTTTTTATTTTTTTTTAATTAAGAATGATTTCACAAAAAGCCTGAAAATAACTCCACCACCGCCCCTCAGCGTTGATCCTAGTTGGAGAGACCGCCGCTGTCCGAGGTGCTGAAGGGACAGAGAGACTGAATAAATATAAAAACAAAAACAAACAAACAAAATAACTATCCAGTACTGTAATTTGAAATTGTATTTATTTACTTATAAGGCATTCAGCTTTTGTTTACTTTCGGTAGGATCGTGGGAGGCTATCCATCTATTCAGCGATTATGGGGAGGAAGGTGGAGTTCACCCTGGACAGGTCGCGCTAGCAGGGCAATACAGAGAAACACAAACACACTGACTCACAATGAAGGCATGGCTTAAAGTAATCAATTAACCTGTCAGGTTTTTGGGCTGCAGGAGGAAGATGAAGTACCTGGAGAGAACCCACACTGGGGGAGAACATGCAAACTTTGTGAGGAAAAATTAAAACTGAGTCAAAGTGTAACAACAACAACTACAACAATAATCAAATGTTTGTTTTCTTGCTAAAAGATGACTAAGAGATCAATTCCAAAGGTAGGAAGCTGTCTTAAATTAAAATGAAAACAAAGTGAAAACTTACTCACCTGATACATTCAAGAATCCAGTAGGCTGGAGAAACGCAAAAAAAAAGAAAAAAAAAAGAAAAGAAAAAAAAAGAAGTTTAGTCAGAAAGCAAAAAACCATATTCTCATCTTTTACATGATTCTTGAAGTTAAAGAGAAAATTTTAGGATTAAGATGGAATTGAGGACCTGGGAAGCAAACCTCCTCATCTTGTTCCGTCTCAGTCCAGTCTTCTGATTTCTTCTGCAGCCTCTCTTTCTGTCCTCGCCGAGACACACCCACCTCTCTTCTGGAGCTACATGGACAGAGGAATTCAAGAAGGTGGCAGGTAAGATGTGAGCAATTAAAACTAATGTAATTTTATTGGCCTGAATGGTTAAGATGACAGGAAATCTTTATAATCTCACAGTTGATGACATTTTTTAAAATTTTTTACTGTAGCATTTTATAAGGAAAAAAAAACAAACATTCCTGTTGCTATTCCCTGAATTGAACCAAATAAATGGACAATAATTGTCACAAAAGTTTTTAAAGTAAAATATAAAACCTTATGCTGGTCTTTTGGCTTCTGCTGTTTTCTAAATTGTCAGTGTTAATCATTAAATTAACGATCACTCTGAATAAGATCGCTGCCGGTGGACAATGTGTCCTCAGACGCTGCAACAGGCTCTGTGAGAAACGACTCCACCGTATGCAGTCGCTGACAGAGCTTCGGCATACGGCCACCATCGTTCTCAGGCCACCTGTTTGTGTGTTTGTCAACTGGTAAGAGGCAAACACACAAACAGGCTGTAAGTCGCTTACATCTTTTTTAAAAAAAAGATATAAGACATGTGAATGATGTTGGTAAAATCCTTATTCTTAACGTGTGCTTTTTACCTCTCTGATTGATTTGTGAAAATTAAAGGCTGTTTGTTCTGATGTTCCACTTACTAATAAAGCTTTTTTTCCACAACCTGAGCAGTGTGTATTGTTTGGAGACTGCATATTCTCTCTCTCTTGTGTTTCCCTGCTCTTTTCCCGCTGGGACATCTTGGATTTAATTTGTCGTCTGTTCCAGTCTAGACACCATCTGGTTGAAAGGACAGAGCCTCACATTTTCATCTCCTTTTTACTTCCTGTGCATATAACACTAAGACTTAATGATTAAGTTTCTTTTAACATTTGAGCATGTTCTTATTAATTTAGTTCCAATCCTCTGCTGCAACAGTTTGTGACTAATAAACCTTTAATTTCTCAACCCCTCCATCAGTCACGTCTCTCTGGATAACAGCTGCTGTGCGGTTTTTTGGGGGAAGATTTGGGTCAATCAGCTCTTGCCACTGCGGCAAGTGAAAACATTTTGAAGTCTTTGAGCAACTTTGCATCATATCGAGAGGTTTTGTTCTTTGAGCCAAACAAAAGGAACAAACTGAGAGCTGATCAATAAAACTGAGGTATTGGTTATTGGTTAATGTTGTAACGTCTGTAGTAAGTTTAGGTTGTCAGCAGCAGACCAAGGAGCGATCTGAGGAAGGAGAGAATAAAGTCAGTACAGTTTGGTGATTGGTGTATGAGGTAAACTGGTTAAACCTAAGTTTAATGAACCTAAATAAAACTTTTTTTTTTTTTAAATTTGAGATTCATGAAACATTTGTTGCAAGTAAATAAAAACAAACAAAAAAACAAAAACAGCCCTTCCTCCCCTGAAAACAGTGTTTTAAGTGTTCTTGTTTTTTGTTGCTTTTGGACCGAAATTGCTGTTGTTGTAAGAGACAATAGAGTGTTAAGCTTCACATGACAATTTTAGACAGGTGAGAGTACGGTAAAGCAGTAGTAGCACCACCATGAGGGAGTTTAACCTGTTGCTATATTACAAACTTACATTACTTTAAATATGAAGGAGTTATCTTCCTGGCAAGGCCTGACATGGTGGGACAAAGGAAGGATCTGACAAATAACTAAATGAACTGAGTCAAATACTGTGAGGAGGTGATTAGTGAAATAGAAGCAGGTGGCAGATTGTTAACGGGCCACAGAGAAGAGCTGAGATTAAAATCCAATGGGAAGAAATGGTTAAGCTGAGCCAACACAGAGAAGCACTAAAAACAGAAAACTACACTATTCATAGTCAGTGTCTAATCCAACACCGACTCAAAACCCTGAACCAAAAGGTAACATCGAAAACTATGAACGAAAACTATGAACATATTACCACAGTAAACACAATTAAAAATGACCAGAGAAGAAAGTGTCTCTGCTTAAAAACATAAGCCAAGCAGTGAAATTGACCATCTGTGTGGTAGTTAGGGAATCTCCGAGTAGTGATGCTATGATGCTAGATTTTGTTGACAAGTCCAAAACGTTTGGTGGCATTGTGACTTAGCTGAAGAGCCACAGTATCTAAGGAAGGAGATGCTGGAAGGTTTTTTTTTTTTTTTTCGTATCTTTTTATGCTAATGAGTTATAAGGCAGATCTGCAGTAAGTACCTCCAAGGGATCAGTGGATTATGGAGAACACCGTCTGAGCCAGAGGCGATAACGAAAAAAGAGGCATGCATGTAAATGTTCAGATGCTCTTATCTGCGCATTCCTTCGCTGTGACATCAAATAAGTAGGCAGAAGGTTTCTCAGTCCCCTGCTCTGTTAACAATGCAAATCAGTGTCTCACTGTCAGCCTCTGTCATGGTTCAGTGGACGTCTCTTCATCATGTTGCCTTCTAGCCTGCAGGGGTTTGGACTCAGGAAACACTTCTTCACACTGAGCAAATTATCGTTCTGAGGAGAAAAGAGCAGTTACGCGACAGGAAGATGGCAATCCCACACTGAAAATCAATGTTTCAAAAGATCAGTGACAAATTTTAAAGTTAGAAAAGAGAAAAAGTGAATAGAAAAGCAGCATTTATTTATTAATCTATACATCAGTTCAAATGAAACTGAAGTGCATTTAAAAATATCTTTGGATAGAAGTAAATCAATCTGAATTACAGCAAATGTAATGTGTTCAACTGGTCTGTTTAAACCAGGGGTCACCAACTCCAGTCCTCAAGGGCTACCATCCTGCAACTTTTAGATTTGCCTCTGCTCCAAAATGTCTGAATTCCCTCACCAGCATTCATTCCTCTCTGCAATAGGCTGGAAACGAGTAGTTTATTTGATCCAGGTGTGTTTGAGCAGAGACGCATCTAAAAGTTACAGGATGGTAGCCCTCGAGGACTGGAGTTGGTGACCCCTTGTCTAAACACTGCACAGCCTTTATGTAACAGATAAATATTACCAAACAAAAAACAAAAAGATATTGCCAAATGTGGACTTTACTATGACTTCAACTACAATAATTATATATATATATATTTTAAACGAGAAATAGTTTATTGTGTAGGTGAGAAAGATACATACATTTTTTTTTTTAGAGAAAGCTGCTGTAAGGGCTAAACTGTGGGTAAATTTTGACCAAATTACAGAGTTTAGTTGGCCAGCCGACATTGACAATAGATCAGACAGTCTTCGTAGGCAAAATGTCTGGGATGTGTGTCACTAGAGCTTACTCTCTCCCTTTAGTCATTGTCTCTCTAAATGGAAATTGTATCATTTTATAGTGATAAAGATGACGATGAAAGCTTACGCACTTTTTAAGTGACTAAGGTGAAAATAAGAGTGAGGTTCAGTTACGGCTGGAGAGCTGAATGAAAGAGCTACGACAACTGAACAACAAATAGACAAATTAATTTGAGTCCATCTTGAGTCTTTCCCTGAGCAGCCCAACACCTGCCAGCTTGTACCGTTGCCAGGCGGCCCTGCTGACGGCCAGCCAACAGTCTCACAGTAAATCCTGCAGCTCTGTTTACTTAACGGTCATCCCGGTGATTAGATCAGCAACATTAATCTTTTAAAGGTTGCTATTTGCATCTCCACAGTGATTATTTCCCATCAGGGTGGAGCTAAAATTAATGTCTCAACATCTGGATGACTATAACTCATGGTGGATGTAAACAGTGATTAGGTCGTAAACAGCATTCAATTCAGACCTTGGCATTAACAGTTCATGTGCACTTTCGCCATCTACTGGTCGAAAATGAAAACAGGACGACTGTATTTTCTGCTTGAATTATGTTCGTGTTATTTTCTTAATAAAAACTTTCGCATACAGATGTCTGCATAAAAAGTCAAAAGTAAAAGTTGTCACCGTAAAATGGCATCGCTTAAATTTATATTTGAATGTCAGTGATGTAAGTAGTGGACTCCTACTATCCTGTATGTTTCAGATGTTTGGTTGAGTTTAACTGTGAGTTTAACTGTTTCTCAGAAACTGACATTTAAAACCTCCATAATGGAAACATTTAGCTACACTAAGGTCCCAAGAAGTTGAAATTTAGAAAAGAAAATATCGAAAAATAAAATAGTAATCCCTAAATGATTGCGCTTGTGATGATTTGTGTCTTTTGAAGCCATAAGAACCTCGATAGCAAAGGAAAAAAAAGGGAATAGCGGTTATTGCTAACAGCTGTTATGCTAGCCAAAACCAAACAACTCTCAAATCTTACTGGTACTAAAGCTCACAAATGCATCATTTTTGTTGGGTGTGATGTCATTTCCAGATTCTGTTGTAACTGGATTATGTCTTAAAGAGTCACCAGCACTTGTTCATTGTTCAGTGCCAGCTGCTGCGATCAGAACCAGACAAGTACCACACAACCCAGTTTAAGAACTACACTTCAAAACAAAAATGATGCGGATGTAGAACAGAACTTTGCAATAACGATTTTCCCTTGTGGCCACATGATGGTGCTGTTGCTCACTATTTAAAACACATTTTGCTTCCATGTAAGCTACATTACATGGTTGCTGTCAGAATTTGTCAAATGGCTCCGCACAGTGATTTACTGTAATCTGTGCACAAAGTTGTGCAGACATTGCACATCTCATTGAAATATGATGAAAAAGCAGAAGCAACACTAAGTCTGCAGCAGTATAAATTGGAAGTAAAATACTGTACTATTGTTCACGGACAGAACTTATTCAACTTCAGATTTTAGTGAAAATGTGTGGAAATCTGAAATTACTCTGATGCTGTTACCTGAATCATGAGGATAATTGTTAATTATCTGCACCTGAGTGTGTTTGAGCACACCCATATTTAAAAACAGCTGAGCAAGTTTAGCAGGTAGGGTGTGATTTATTCCAATTCATTTGGCTGTGGCAACAACAACCAGGTTTTGGGGGCAAAATGGGTAATAGTTTTTTGAGATTGAACATATTTGTTGTAAATATTATGTTTCTGAGGTGATTGTAAAATGTATTGTTTTTTTTTTCCCCAGCAAAGAAAGTGCTGATTGTGTATGCTCACCAGAGCTCTAGCTCATTCAATGCTGCAGCTAAAAATATTGCTGTGGAGGTTCTGACTGCTCAGGGCTGCACAGTGGAAGTCTCTGACCTGTATGCCATGGGTTTTAAAGCCACTGCTACAGCCGAGGACATCAAAGGTATGAATCGATGCAGGTTTCTCAAACGTTGGGATTTATTAATGCCTGATGAACCTCTCATGCACAGGAGACTTGAAGGATGCTGAGAACTTCAGTTATCTTGAAGAATCCAAACTTGCATGGGAGCAGGGAAGACTTTCAGATGACATCACAAAAGAGCAGTCTAAGCTCACTGAGGCAGACTTGGTCATCTTTCAGGTAAAGCAGTTCTAACAGCAGTACATTGTGGCAAGTCGTCAGAACATACTTACTGTAGTCCCTCTTTCAGTTCCCCATGTACTGGTTCAGTGTTCCTGGCATCCTGAAGGGCTGGTTTGATCGGGTGCTCACCAATGGCTTTGCCTTTTCACAAAAGAAACCCTATGGTCTGGAAACCTTCAAGGTAGGCGTTCAGTGAAGGGTTTGCAGAAATCCAAACATGCTGTGTTCAACCTGTTTCCTTCTAGGACAAGAAAGTCATGCTGTCCGTCACCACTGGGTCTCCAGAATCCATGTTCTGTACAATTGGTATTAATGGAGACATAAATGTCACACTGTGGCCACTACAGGTACTTTGTCATAAATGGGTGTGATTCTACTCTACGAAGTGGAAACCTCATAGCAATTCTTTCTCTGCAGAATGGCATCCTGCACTACTGTGGCTTCCAGCTTCTGTCCCCTGAGGTCTTCTGGGCTCCGGCTCTTGCTGCTGCTGAAGATCGTAAGAAGATGCTGGAGAGCTGGCGCACACGACTACAAGGCCTGCTGGAAGAGGAGCCCCTGTCCTTCACTCCCTTGTACTGTTTTGATAAGAAGACTTTCCAGTTGAAATATGTCGGCGAAGAGTTTGGTCTGTCTGTGAGCATCCACCGGAGCAATCCACGGTCGTCTCGGAGCCAGATGAAGGATTGAGGCTGAGCTGTTGCCATTGTATGATCAATAAAAGCTGGTTTATTCTGAAACTGAGGTTTTTGTGACTTGACTTCAAGTTGCACTTATTCATAGTCTAAATGTGAACTAAACCTGTTAAAATTAAAGGAATGATTAAAAAATTACTAACTTGCAGGTGATTTAATTCTGGCAGTGACTGCTGAGTTTGATATTTGCTGAGATTCTCCTGGCTGTAATGTTGGGATATTCTCCTTGGGAGGGGGAAATAAAAATGGTTGTGGGTGAAATCTAAGTGATGAATGCATTTTCAATTGTACTGCAACAGAACAAACTGCTTGTGTAGGATAAGTGAATATTTAAACTTTCTCCTTCAAGCAATTTAAGGACTTGTATTCTTGGACTTCTGAGCAAAGCCAATGGATTCTCTACTAGAATTTAATGTGGCAAGGATGAGAAACATCACCACCTGTTGGGACTGGGAGAACATCAAGCCAGAACATTTCTAATTTTATTTAATGGTTTGGTTTGAGAAATGTACTTGGTGCTGAATTTTTTTTTTTTTTTTTTACCCCCCAGAGTCAATTTTCTTAAAACATAAGCATGGTGCCTCTGTTTGGATTTTTACTTTATGAATGTAAAGTTTTGTCCAGATCACTTTGAGATCATCCAGTATTTTCAGTTCATTGACCTTTTATCACATTTTAGACAGTTTCCCCTGGTTTCAGTCTGCAATTGCCATTGCCACCTTTGACTGAAAATCGGCACCAGATTCCCAACAACCATGCAAGAGTTTGTCTATCCAGACACCAGCTGACTGTCTGGATGGACAGTATACCTCCTAGATGCTTACTTTGCCGACTGGTCCCGTTACCCATACGACGCAATTAAAAACGTCTTGAGGTTAGAGTGCACATGCAGAACATAAGGACTGTCAGAGCGTCTTGTTAGCTGCTCTGAAAGGATCTACAAATCTGGAGATAAAACATCCCACTGTTTGTTTTCCTTGGTATATCCCAGAGCTATAAGTACTCCTAGAGGATTTTTTTTAAATGTATACCTGAAAATTGTAAATATATATATCGACACTAACATATATTTAGAGCTGGTGCTTGGATTCTCTGAACTACAAGGTAGCTGGCAATCAAAACTTGCATTAAGAAAAATCAATTTATGCTATATTCTCACATTATCTACAGCTCCCAATATGGTTAACTTCAGGCGAAACACTTTTCTTTGTGAAAATAACAGTAGGTAACCTGATTCACATGCTTCTCCCCCCTGCTTTCTTCCTCTTCTTCTTTTCTATTTTGGAGGCTCACAAGCAACTTCTAGGTGTCTGCTGCCACCTACTGGATGCGAGTGTGTAGCAGCATTAACTCACAACCATTCAGTTCTGTTTGATGTGGGCTTGATGAACGCTGATTGACAACACCTGAGTCAACAAGAACCCAAATAGTTCAGTGTATAAAAGCAGTAGGAAGGCTTTTCTGTACAGTGAGCATTGTTGACTCAGGTTTTTATTTTTATTTATTATTATTTTTTTTAATTTATTTATTTTTTTTTTTTTAATTGATTATAGACAACTGAGACATTGGATCTGAAATGGGTAACAGTTTTTCTTTCTTTCTTTCTTTCGCATGTTCCCTTTTGGGTAGTTAATTTTAAAATCTGTTTAAGTTCAATTGTGTAGATTTGTTAAATATTAGAAACATTTATGATCTGATTGGTGCTAAATATATTCTTTCATGTTTTTGCAGCAAAGAAAGTGCTGATTGTATATGCTCACCAGAGCTCTGGATCATTTGATACTGCAGCTAAAGATGCTGTTGTGGACATTCTGACTGCTCAGGGCTGCACAGTGGAAGTCTCTGACCTGTATGCCATGGCTTTTAAAGCTGCTGCCACAGCCAAGGACGTCAAAGGTATAACATAACTTTAGGTGATGAAATATTGTCAGTGGTTCATGTCTGACAAATCTATTTTTTTTTTTTTTTTTTTTTGCACAGGAAACTTGAAGAGTGCTGAGAACTTCTGTTATCTTGATGAATCCAAACTTTCATGGGAGCAGGGAAATCTTTCAGATGAAATCACAAAGGAGCAATCTAAGCTAGCTGAGGCAGACTTGGTCATCTTTCAGGTATTTCTATACATCGGTGATCTATAAATGCACAATGTTGTACCAACTGTAGTCCCTCTTTCAGTTCCCCATGTATTGGTTCGGTGTTCCTGGCATCCTGAAGGGCTGGTTTGATCGGGTGCTCACCAATGGCTTTGACTTTTCACAAGACGAACCCTACTGCCTGGAAACCTTAAAGGTAAGAGTTCAATGAAGGGTTTGCAGAAATCCAAACGTGCTGTGTTCAACCCGTTTCCTTCTAGGACAAGAAAGCCATGCTGTCCTTGACGACTGGATGTCGAACAGCCATGTTCTGTATTGACGGCGACATGACTGTCACATTGTGGCCACTACAGGTAATTTATCTTAACTGGGTGTGATTAAACTATACAAAGTAGAAACCTCATAGCCATTCTTTCTCTGCAGAATGGTGTGCTGCACTACTGTGGCTTCCAGGTTCTGGCCCCTCAGGTCTTCTGGGCTCCGGATTTTGCTTCTGAGGAAGATCGTTGGAACATGCTGGCGGGCTGGCGCACACGACTGCAAGGCCTGCTGGAGGAGGAGCCCCTGTCCTTCACTCCTTTGGACCGTTTTGATAAGACTTCCCAGTTGAAGCCTGATGTCCATGAGAAACGTGCCAGAAAATAGTCTGGTCTGACAGTGGGAATCCACCTGAACAAGTCACAGCCAGATGAAGGCTGGATGCTAAGATGTTACTCTTGTCTTGAATGATCAGTGTGTGGAATTAAAGCTGCTTTAATCAGATTTTTTTTTTTTTTTTTTTGCTTGGCCTGAGTTTATTTTCATTTCTCTGCCCCCAAAATTGGAGGCACTGAATTAATCACTGAACACTTGGGTATTTCTAAAATATTCTAGCTCAAGATTGTCCTAGCTGTGCTATGAACAACATGAAATCTACGTTATAGCACTTGAAATTTTCTTTTTCCCTGATATTACCGTTGCTGGTTCAAAACTTTGAATACCATTAGGGCTATTATGTTTTGCAAGAGGTTCATCCCCCCTAATGAAATTGACATGAGGTTTTGTGATCCCCAAGCTCCTTCATACCCCAGGTAAACTTGGAGTAAATTTCTACATGTTTATGGCTGGAACTTGATTGGTAATGTCTTGATTCTGCTTATCTCTGACGGGTTTTTCACTCTGTGATTATTGGGAAGGCTATAAATAGACTTTTCTGTTAATTAAAGCATGCAAGTTTAACACTTGAGATGCCTGTCATTTATCATAAACCTTTGAAAAAGTTTAGTTTTTTAGCAATTGATGTGCTTAATGTCATCTTTGCAAGCATAAAACAATTGTGCCAATGCTGCCCCGTTTTCTGACACTCGCATCCATTCCCAAAAGCAAACAGGTCTCAAAGTTAAACTATAACTGTTTACTTATTGAAAATGTTTTATTGGCTCCAGTGGTTTTTGTTTGAGGGTGATCAGAAGGGAATGTCGGTTATCTGGCTTGGACTTGAGCCTGTGACAGCCAGAGAGTAAGGCCTCTATGTGTGGGTTGTGTTTTCCCCTGCATCACCACAGCACTCCACTATTATATCTGATTTAGTTATGCTTAAACTCCAGGTTCCAGGTCTACTTATGGAAAGTTTTCTGATTGGAATAGGCAACTTCTTAGAAAATGTATTTAAAGAAAGAATGAACACATACATAGAAGTTTAGATTAGATCTGATTCTCATGATTATTTAGAGCTGTTTATTCAGAAATGGTGTGTGTGTGGATTTTTTCTTTTTCTCAGATGGCAAAATTTGGATTTGACTGTAGAGGATTGGGGGCAGGGGGAGATTTCGCAATGTCTATGGCTGCAAAATGTCTCAAAATATTCTGGTTGAAAACAAAATGGTTGGGTCTAAACCCCCAACTGTTGGCAAAACAAATTGGAGGTTCAGAGTGCTGGTTTCATTTAAAGTAACCTGATAAAAGGCATTAACAGCAGTCTTCAGAGGACTGCCAAGGAAAACCCACTCATGAATTTCTGGGATTAGAGGTGGCATAGGGGACAGGTCCCACAACCCATGCATGGAGGCCTCCAGTTTTCAATGTGGCCGTCACGAGTTCAAGTCCTGGTCTGTTGAACCTTTGCCACATCTTTTCCCCTTTCCTGCCAATCTACTGTGAACACCAGAGCCAAATATTTCTGGGAGCATCACAAGGATTTCACCTGAGTCAGTTGCTGGATCATGAGCCACTATGCACAGATGACTCCTGGACTCTAGCTCAATGATCCAGCCAGAGTTCTCTTTTTGCACGAGAGCAGTTTGTATTTTAGATGAAACTTGAGGTTCCAGGGTCTGGAGGAGAACCCACATTGCTTACAGTCCAGAGTGAAACTTTCAGTTATGAGAGCCCTGGCATTGGGTTACTGAAGTCCAGTCACTACAGCCATCTACCAGGAAGTCATACAGCAATCATAATTTATTTCCATAACAAGTTATATGGAGATTCTGATTGTATTTTCCTGTAAGACACTTCTCCTTTTCACACTGCCAAAGTTGGTCCAATGACCATGGTGTCACAGTGCTGGATTGATCAACACAAATGGTCTGACCTGAACCCATGGAGACTCTATGAGGTTTTATGAAGAGTCACCAGACCCAACAATGTAAATGACCTGAAGGCTGCAGTCACTGCAACCTGGGCTTCCATTACATCTCAGCAATGCCACAGACATTGATGCAACAAAGCACACAAAAGGAGACCTGACATATTAGATGTATAGAAATCCTTGTGTAAAACCATTTTTTAAATCGATATGTAATACTCTATTTTTCTGAGACACCACACTTTGGGTTTATCTGTAAGTCATAATCATCCAAATTGCAAGAAATATTTACCATATGTGTAATGAGTTTGAGAGCCAGAGACAAACTGTTCAAAAAATGTTGACATTTTTCTCAATATTCAATCTTTTTGTGGTGTTCTTGTATTGAGATGATTACAGACTTCCACGACAATCTCTCTCACACAAGAATTCAGAAAGTAAGGCACCAGTTGAAAGACTAAGAATTATATTTGGGTCCATATTTTGAAAGGCCTTTAAATTGGGCTGAAAGGAATTTTTTCTCCCAAATTTTCCATTGGCTTTTATGCAAATTCTTTTATATTTGTGTATTTCTTTTGTCTTTTTTGTACTGTCTTTTTATATTGCTTGACAATTCTTTTTTTACTTGAATATGTTTTGAGTTTGTTTATGCTGCTGTTTTGTTTAGTCCTTCCTGGAAGAAACGATTTCAATAGAACATTCCTTGCTAAATAAAGACAGTCTTAAACTTGCCCACCTCACAAGCACCAGTGAAGGACTTCCTGTGCAGTCGGGCTTTCCTTTAGAAACTATTATCAGTGAAGAAATCAGTCAGACTTCATTTGTATACAAATTTTATATAACAGTGAACAATGTACCAATGCTATTTACATTGTGCGCAATGGAAAGTAGAGGCGAGACAAACTAAAGAAAGCAACCGATTAAAAAAACAATCTTCCTGTCCCACCCTACCTCGCAGCCAAATCTGAATTTACAATTGCATCAGAATTCAAACACGTTATCGCAAAGCCAGATACAATAAACAAGACATTTTACTTCATACCAAAACAAAGTCAACTTGAAAGAAATCAAATTATATTCAGCATAATATAAAATACTGAAGTGTGATAGAAGGAATATTGAGAAATGGGCCAAATTCTTGCACAGACATCAAAATAAGCTAAGGGACATTTCTTCAGTGCCTGCACTGTGAAGTTTACATCATTTTTATCAACGTTCGCATAAAAACAACCAGTGATGTCATTTGATTCCTAAAAATTGCTTCTGGCTCTGTGAGATATGTCAGTAAACACAAATTGTTTATCAGAGTGCTAAACCAAGTTTCTTATCTGTATTTATTCTGCTCTCATGCCTTTCGTTGTAGTCCTCCCACCAGTTCTGCACAAAAAGCCATTTTTGTTGGTTCAATTGGAGGAAGCTGGTACCGTTTTAAATCAAGAAAAACACTCTTTGGAAAAAAATCTAAACAAAACAAACAGTTAAAGCATTTCACCAAATAAACATAAACCAGAATGATGTTGAGTTTTATTGTGAAGGTTGAACCCAGATAGATACACACACACACACACATACATATTTTTAATCACATTTTGACATTAAATCAGACTACCGTAAATACTTTCCGTTTTAGGTGCATTTGGATAACCAAACTTATCTGAAATACCAGAGAAATGAGAGAACTTTAAGATTCTGTTTTATCATTTCCTTTTCTTAAATGTAGAAGTTTTCATACAGTACAAATACAAACATTTGAGCCATTTTTGAAAGCCCAAATGATGGATTCAGTGAACCAACAAAATATCTGAGCTGAATGAAGGCAAATGTGTGGTGAATTTTAAGTTAACACCTCAACACTCTCCATCCTTGTGAAATAACAACCTGAGCCTGAACAGTTATTGTATTGTCAACATTCTGCAAAACAGAAGATTATGTGAAAATAGTTTTTTCAGCTAAACGCGTGCACAGGTTTGAGTTTAGTGTCCATGCCTTAAAGCTACACTCTCAGTTTGGCCACACAATGGCACTGTAAGCCACGATTTGCTACAAGCATCACCACAACAAAGACCAGCATGAAAAGCGTGTGCAATTCTTTTTGCTTCTGACGCACACCGTGAGAACACAGACAAAGCAAAGTTGGAGCACAGATGTTAGTGTTATGTTTGTCTTTATTTTATTTAAAAGGAAATTATCATGTGAAATGTAGGAGAACAACACACAATGCTGTGCCAAAATATTTGAGGATCTGCAGCTTAGTGTGTGTAGAGCATAAAAAACAAGCCCTCCCTTCCCCCGAGTCATTTCACGTCATCCTTTCGTGTCAAAACAAAGTGAGTACAAACACAGCCTAAATATAACATAACATAAACCAACATACTTCTGATGTAATGGGATAAAAATCACGTTGAGGAGGCGACGCACCGTTTCTGTCTCACTTAAACACTTAAATCTTTCTACAGAGCCAAGAAATTGTAACACTTCAGTTTGTTGTTATTAACTGAACCCTTCCTCTGAACAGACAGAAACGGACATCGGTGGGTTTGATGCGACATGCGTCCCAGCTCTGTGCCTTTGAAGCCATGATGCTGAATCTGTTTTTCTGTAACGGGGCAACGTCCATGAGTGGGCTTGACCACAGGCAACTGTTTCTGCAAAGGAAAGTAGTGTAAAAGAAAACCAAAAGCTGTACAGTGAGAGAATTACCAGGCCACTCTGGCTTCATGTGGGTGAAAGACAGCGAGACTGGCATGTAGATTTTAAACATTTTGTAGACAGAGGGACAAATACAGACCTGCATGATATCAAATATCCTGGATCCACATGTACACATGTCTGGCTCTGCTGCTTTACTGATAGGTCCAAAGAAGAAGAAAAACAAACACTGTAAAATGGAGAAAATGAGTAAAGGGGTTGATGTAAGATTACACCTGGTGAGAATATAGATGAATCATTGCTGAAATTCAGTAGTAAATCAAGAAAAATGTTTTTTTTTTGTTTGTTTTTTTCTTTAAACTGGAAACAAATCTGGAGGTAGGGGAAATGATCCTCCCACCTGACTGATTGGTGACCCTGATTGCTAATTGACGGCATCTGAGAGAGCCTAATGTGGAAAAGATGCATAAAACCTGCATTTTGAGCTGTGAATATCAAGCACCTCTTTTTCTTTTGTTGATTGGCTGTTTATTTGGAAACCAGCTTTACAATGGGTAAGCTTATTTTTGAGCGCTTGCATTTGAAAACTTTTATTTCTTGTGTCTGCTCTGTTAATGTTAAGAAAGTTGCTGGCTTCTATTATATTTCAGTTATGGAAAGAATTAAATCCAGTTGTTCTTTTCCCTATATTGCAGCAAAGAAAGTGCTGATTGTGTATGCTCACCAGAGCTCTAGATCATTCAATGCTGCAGCTAAAAATATTGCTGTGGAGGTTCTGACTGCTCAGGGCTGCACAGTGGAAGTCTCTGACCTGTATGCCATGGATTTTAAAGCTACTGCTCCAGCCGAGGACATCAAAGGTATGAATCAATGCAGATTTCTCAAACGTTGGGATTT
>NW_006799955.1:284385-296097 GCF_000485575.1 Poecilia formosa
TTCCTTCTAGGACAAGAAAGCCATGCTGTCCTTCACCACTGGGTCTCCAGAATCCATGTTCTGTACAATTGGTATTAATGGAGACATAAATGTCACACTGTGGCCACTACAGGTACTTTGCTGTAAATGGGTGTGATTAAACTATACAAAGTGGAAACCTCATTGCAATTCTTTCTCTGCAGAACGGCATCCTGCATTACTGTGGCTTCCAGGTTCTGCCCCCTGAGGTCTTCTGGGCTCCTGCTCTTACTGCTGCTGCAGATCGTAAGAAGATGCTGGCGAGGTGGCGCACACGACTACAAGACCTGCTGGAAGAGGAGCCCCTGTCCTTCACTCCCTTGGACTGGTTTGATAAGGAGACTTTCCAGTTGAAACCTGAACATATCAGCGAAGAGTTTGGTCTGTCTGTGGGCATCCACCTGAGCAATCCACTGCCATCTCAGAGCTAGATGAAGGATTGATGTTGCCATTGTATAATCAATAAAAGCTGGTTTATTCTGAATTGTGTTAAAGCTCTGTGGTTGTTTGGCCCATAAAGCTGAAAATGGTATAATTGTTTTCACATAATGTGCACTGCTGGTTGAATTTTTATGATGCAAATCTGACTCGACCACTATACCCAGACTGTAGGCCTTCTTGGTGGTTTCTGATTATCACTCCTTCAGTTGAGCAAAATCAAAAGTGTTGCTTACTAGGGGTTTGCAAAGAAGTGGCTGAACACTTTTCCCATAGAAGCAGCTTTTGTTTGGGTAAGCAGGAAATGAGCGAGGGGAGGGGGCGAGGCACACTTAAGGAAGTGGCCTTGCACACTTGTGTCCAGACTACAGCTTGTGACAAATAGGAACTGGATCGCATGCTGCTTTAAAGGTTGCACAAAGTCCCCACTTTTTTTCATTTTTTTTTTTTAAATCCGGTCTAGGTAGATCAATCTCCTTTGTAGTCAAAACCTTTTCAGATCCTGCCCTTCAATTTAGTATTTACTTGGAAGATAAAGTAACTACTAGAAAATGTAAAATATGCAATAAATCTACACAAAGGGGATTTTTTTTTAATATATATGTATGCAGGGTACTAGAATAGAGCTTGGGTGTAAGGTTTACACCATGGACTCAGATCTGGAGTTCTTCCTGTTCTCCCATTGTCCATCAAAGTTTTCCCACAGTGACTGCATGGAAGGCCATTTTTGTCTGGCTCTGTGGAAGGAAGTGGGTACCATTTTGCATGGTGGAAAAGGATATTTGGTTCATTGGAAACTCAAATGCATATATTTATTCTGATTAAAAACTAGAAATTTATTGGGTTGTTGTAGATGGAACCCCATATGTACTGTGAGGACTTGTCCAGGTTATACAACAAATTGTCAAACATAAAGACCCTTCAAGAATTAAAGAAAAATATCAAATCTCACCTATTTAATTTTAAACTCTGTAAAACATTATTCATAATTGACTTATGGGTGTTTTTACGCCAGCAATAAATTGGTGCCTGTGTTTGCGGCAGATGTCATCGGGTTAATACCATGTGGGTTATTTACCACAATGACCCCCAGCAGGCAGCTGGGGAGGGAAAGAGGTCAACCTGAGAAATGAGGTGAATTATTTATATGATTCATCCTCTCGCTCTTTCAAAGGTTACATTAAAATCCAATCAATCCTACCTTCAGAACAAATGCAGCCTGTTGAACTTTGCCTTAGTGCATGAATGAGTGAATGCATGTTTGTGTTAACGTGAGGCCGGCTCCTCTAAGGTATATTAAGATTGGCAGCAGGAAAGGCTTGTAATGAGGAACTGCCAGCGTTAGCTTTCATGGTTTCCAACTGCGTCCTTTACCTTTGCATCACAGAGCGTCCATTGTGTGTTCCCCCATCATCACGACGCAAAGGGAATTCACTCTGACATTTGAGCATGACTATTCTCACCTCTCACAGGAGCCTCTTAAAATTAACTTTTTACTTGCAGGATGGTGATTTTTCAGAATGTTTGGGGGAACAACATTTAGTTACATTTATTTATTCAACTGCTAGATTTAATAGAGTATAAAAATTTGGGTTTTCGGTTCTATTCTATTCTATTCTTTCTAATTCAACATTTTTCAAAACCAAATTTTGAAGAAATTACAGATTAACAAAGTTTTTTTTCCCCCCAGGTTTCCCCTGTAATTAACTCCATTCATCTTCCCAATAACTATGACTAGCTTCCCTGTCACTACTAAAGAAAAACTTCCACACAGCATGATGCTGCCACCACTAAGCACAACATTAGTTTTCAACCATATTAAGTGTTTTGCATGTAGTTACATCTTAGTCTCATCTGACCAAAGCAAACTCTTGGACATATTTATAATATCTTCCAAATCACTTGTGGCAAACAATAGTTTTTATTCTTTTTTAAATTGCTTTTTTCTTGACGTTATTCCATAACTCCTCACTATTCCATACTGACAGACACCTAATAGTTGTCCTGTCAACAGATCCTCCCATCTGAACTGTGAATCTGTGCAGCTCCTCCAGAGTTACCACGAGGCTCGTTAATGCTTCTCTGATTAAAACTCTGACGGATCGGCCTATCAGATATTCAGGACTGACATCTGTTGGTAGGTTTGCAGCCGTCCCGTTCGCTGTCTAATGGTGGATGATGGATTGAACGACACTTACTGGAAATTCAAGAGTTTAGCATCTTGATATGTAGTCTAATTCTGCATTTGACCTGTCCATAGATCTACCCCATATGTTTGTTCTTTGTCTTTTTAATTTAGTTTTTTCACTGGTATTTTCTGAAAAAACAAACACAAAGAAAAAAAAACAACAGCACCAAAAAGACAGACGAACTCCAATTTAATTGCACCGAAAGTCATTAAGGCATATCTATGTTGCTGAATACCGGCTCCAAACACACTTTTTCAAATGTTTAATTGCTATATTTTTTAAAGCCATGAAACATTGTTCGTGTATTTCCCTTTAAATCATGCACCCCCTTATATACTTTGTAAAAGTTTGTGGTCGTAATGTGACAAAATCTGAAAATGTGCGAAACCATTTGCAAGGCACCGCACAACTCTGCGGTTTATATCCCTTGCATGGATGTTTATGTGCCCTCTCAGCCCTCACAACCTTCTGCTTAAGGTCGCAGCTTGAACAGCTGTTTAGAAGAATGATAAAAAAGTTGTTGACTACGACAGCTGTGGAGGAACAAGACCACAAACAGAACCAAAGAGGCCTGAGTGAGGTCCAGAAAAGGGGGAGCGGGGGAAACACGGGTGAACAAATAATAACAAAGACCACCTCCTTCCTCTTTTTATGCACTTCACCAGGACATGTCCTTCATCTCTTGTTCAATCTATCCTCATCTCCGTCCTCCTTTTGTGTTTGTCATCTGTGCTCGCCGATGTGAAAATTCACAGGAAACTTTTACCACAATGAGACGTTTCACACGTTTTTTTGCGCCACGGGGATTTGAATGCTCATTGAAGATGCGTGCCTCATGGGATTGGACTTTAGCTCAACCGCGCATGTACACGTTCCCAAATTACTCCTGACAGACGCTTCACTCAGCGAAGCTGGCAGTGATTGGGCAGCAGCGAGCCTGCAATTTGCAAAGTCTGTGGCTCTTGCACGTAAGGCCTGCCGTCACTGCTTTGATGAATAGAAGGAGATCACGCTATTGGATTCCAGCTAAGGCTCTGATGTATGGAGCAGCCTGGTACTGAGAGCCTGACGTGAGGCACCAAAGCTGTTTCCTATTTACAAGGTTGAGTGTGGTTGGGAGGTTTCTGGTGGTTTGGGGTGTCAAAGTGACGGGGTTAAGACTCCAGTCAGCCATTACCCTCCTCTTTAAATCTTTTTTGCATACTGTAATGAAAAACAGACCTTTGCTATCTCCGCCACAGGACGCAACAGGAATAAAAGGCATGGACAAGAACACAGCAGATTCCCCCCTGACGTTGAGTTTTCTGTTTCTGTTTACCGTCTGTCTCTCGTTTCATGCGTCCACCAACTGTCACACATCAGCATAAACAATCAAAGACAACAAATGGTCTCATGTGCTTTTCCCGGCGCAGTGGCTCCAACTAAAATCAGGAGTACAGATGAGGTACGAAGAAGGTTTGAAAAAAAAAAAAAAGAATAGGAGTGGCAGAACCCCTTACTCTAAGCTCCAGGCGTTCAGAACCCAACTCCAGATGCTGCCTGGGATGCTACATCCTGACTTTAAACCCCCCCTGCAGTACTGCATTCGCTTATGAGTTTGCAGAAAAGTTGAATAAGAACCACCTGGGTTAAAGAAAAAGAGCTTGAGGTCATTTTCCATTCCATGTTCCCTTATTTATTTGAATTAATATTTAGCAGGGGAAGTTTAAAAATAACATTGTATTTATAATGTATTCTCACTTAGAACTGAGTTGGACTTCATTTCTCTGTCCTGTTTATCCACAATATTTATCCAGCCATCTTGTTTGAGTGGTTTGGCGTTGTGTTTACCAAGTAAAGTTTACAGTGTTTAGTTTCCTCTTGAAGCCCACGCTCTTTAAAAGCCAGCGAAATGTCAGAAGGTGAAAGCTGATTTGATGACATCCTTTAAAATTTACAGGACATATGTTGTCATGTTTGGGCTTGCGGCGCGCGATAGTGGTATTATTTTCCAAGTCTGAAGTTGAGCAGCATGTAAAACTGAACATCGCTGGTTGGTACAGAAACAATTCAACTGGAATGTCGGAGTGGATTCTGTGTACCCAGTGTTGCACACGTTTTAATGTGAAACAACTATTACCAGACCACTTTTGACCTCTGTCTACAGTTGAATTCTTCACAGTTAATTTAGTTATTTCCCCCCTGAAAGGTCACTTCAAACTAATGCAATATAGTTGGTGTAAGGAACTTAAAATACTTCCCATCTGCTGTTAGATGCTCTCTTCCATATCTGGCTCAGAATCAGAGGGAAATAAGTTGCCAGTAAGCCTGATTGTCATTAATTAAAATGTAAGTGATGCTACGTCATCATTCCTAGATGGCTTTTCCCTCCTGCTGGCTCTTTTGTCTACCTTGAGAGAGAGAAAAAAAAGCATAAGGTTTGATTGTAATACATTTATGTTTCATGGCTCTAAAAATAACTCTGGCCATTTAACCCAAACTGAAGACTTGATGCCCAGTGACACTTTGACACACAGACTGTCATTTCCAGCCACAGGATAGAAAAACTTTGACAGGTAATGCTACTGGTTAAGCTTCTGTTTTGCTGCAGGCCTCTCAAAAGCACAACGGCATTCCTGCAGCTCCGAGGGCTCCATTATTCACTGAGCTGACAGGACAATAGGGGTGAAAGTTACCTAGCATATTTGTGAACTCACTGTCATGCATTTAGCGAGGACAGGTTCTTTGTAAAGCTCACACTGGGTTTGTCAGGGTAGGAGATTACACCCGCATCCTGCAGAATCTGCAAGGAGATTGACATTTTCTTGTGAGCTTGCTGAAAGATTCTCTCATTCACTAATCCATACAGGATAGCCGCAGCGTCCCCTTGGGCGAGACTTTTTTTTTTTTTTTCAGATATCACAAGTCTTCTGTACGTTTTCAGTGACCTTCCTGTTCCTCCGTGTCTGTCCACGAGGCTGGAGAAAATGGTTGCATGTTTGAGGGGGTGAGTAGTGGGGCTTGAGGAGAGCATAACTTTTTATTTGCGTTACCATTATGTGCAGAGAGGACAGACAAAGTCAATGGACTGTATGAGCAACAGAAGTTTTGGCCAAAAGCTAAGCATTGACAGATTCACGGACGTAAGAGAAAGTCGAAATAGAGAGCCAAAAGTAAACTCTTGTAAACACCTCAAGGTATTACTCACTGGCTTTTTCAACACTTAAATTGTTGATCTTTTTATGCAGCCCTCTCAGAGAAATGTACTTTTGGTCCATGTGCAAACAATTGTCCACCTCACTGAGAGCAGCTCCTTCCACAGGGAAGATGTTTAGAAAGTCAGAATGAAGCATGTGGAAGGGTTGCAGCTTATGATTATTTAAGAAGTAATTGACTATTCTATCAATTATTTTGATGATTTATTAAGTATTTGGACAAACAAACAAACAAACAAACAAACAAACAAACAAAAAAACAAACAAAAAAACAATTGTCAAGTTCTGCTGAAAAAAGGAAAAACATAAAAAGTTGACACAAAGTCATTTGTATCGTGGCGTTGGCAAGTTTCAGGAAGTTTTATTGAAGACTTAAAGATTCCATTGTTATTTAAATGTAATAACATATTTATTATTATATTTTAGCTGACTTCATAAAATAAGACAATTAAAGATAACTTTATAGGCTGCTGTGTTTCAGATCTGATCTCTAACTTCACTCCCTTTGTACCTTTGAATTACCTAAGTTCCCTGCCTTCAAACAGAGTATACTGTAAGGATCATAATAGTTCTCAACAACAGGTCTCAACAACTACTGCAATCTTATTTTCAAGCCAAATCTGTCCACATCTACACTTTTCCATGACAAAGGACCTTGAAGAGGATAACCATCAAGAATGTTTTGATTTTAAGGTCCTCAAAACTGGACCATTTTAATAGTAAAAGCTTTTCAGGGCCCTTAAGGGTCTGACTTTAAATTACTTCTAATGGCCGTTTGCTGTCACTTTCATTGATTTAGTTTGTTTTGAGAAGTGTAAAAACACCATTTTCCACAGTCAGAACCACAACATGCAAAAAGCAGAAGTGCAGCATTTCTTAAAAAAAAAACAAAAAAAACAAACAAACATATAAACACCAAACAAAAGCATGAACATGGAAAAATTTGTTACCTGAATAACTATTGAATAATTAAACATATGAATTTAGGATAAACTATGGTTGTCATTTGAAAGACAGTCCTAGGTGTGCTTAAGATTTTTCCATTTCCATTACATTTAATACTTTTTAGGTCCTGCAGAATCCTGATCATTTGATTACTTTGCATTTGGGATTTTCACATGATAGAATAAAAATACACTGCAAAAGTATTTCTACTAGACTGATGATTGAAATGCCCTTATGTTGCAATTCACATTGTGTGGTATCTCCACATGAAAGTATCTCCTTGCATTCTTGTGTCATTGCATAAAAATAGACTGAGGCAGGTAGTTTAGCAGTTTTACTGTAAATCAACGCACATCAATCGTCTAGGAAACATGACAAGGAACCAAAATATTTATTTTTTTCAAATTGCCGACCGATGAGGTTGTATTTGGCACATGCTTGGTCAGAGTTTGTGAACTCTCTTTGCATACCTGTTTATTTTGGCAAGAGCCTGGTGAGCACTGAACTGATTTTAGCATTGTTCCCTCCTCGGGGCGTGTTGGAACTGCATATTCATTCTTTAAAACCTGTCCAAAGACATTCAGGAAATGAAGTTATTTATTCCAGTTTCTATCTAGTTCTGCATCTTTTAAATGTGGACCAAACTGGAGATTTTCACCAAGCAACTCTTTCTCTTGTCCAACCCAATAGACCTTAGGATAGGATCAGGCTGCTAAATAAAATCCCTGAATAATTCCAGCTAGCAATGACATAGAAACCCAGAGTTTTCTTTAACAAGTACTTTTTTGCATTAGAAAACAGATACAGCTGAGCTGAACAGTAGGACGCTCAGTGGGGGTTGACATGTTTTTTTCAGGGATTCCTCATTCAGCAAATTAATGAGGGAAAATACTCACCCGGTGGTCAGCGATGCAAAATATGACAACCTATAAAAACCGAGATATATACTAAGTTATCGATTTCATTTTAAAATTAAGAGTTTTTTTGTTTTAAAAAAAAGCTTCTTGTCTGTGAGCCAACGTAATCATAAAATGCCTCGTATGAACTCAAAAATCTTTTCACAGAGCAGCTCGACACAAAGCCTTTTGTTACTTTTGTTACTTTGGAAATCTGAGAAGTTCTCAGGTTTCCCACACATTCACAGTTTGGTGTAAGGGATGCTATGTCTGTGAGAATTGCCTTCCTTTGTTATATTTCTCAACAGGGACACGCTCTCTGCTGACCGTGCACCTGCACAAAAAAAAAAAAAAAAAGAAGAAAAAAAAATCCTTCATCCGAGCACTAAAAATATCTACAATGATCCCAATTGCCGCCAATGTTTTGTTCCTCAGACTGTTTTAAAGGTCCAGTAGTTTTCTTTATGTTCACAGACTCTTTAAGAAGCTTCATCCACTCTGAACACAAAAGATTCAGCTTCACCCACTCTGTTTGACAGATCATAAATGAATAAGTAATTAAGTGAAAAAAATGAGTGATTTTTGAGAGAGGGGGGCACAGAGGAATGCGAGGGAGTAGAAAAATGCTGGAGGGGGCCTCAAGGCAGAAGGGGAGGCTGATCTGTAACAATGTGGTGGAGGAAGAGTTTGAGAGGGAACCTCTGAATGGACATTTGCACGAAAATGGAACATGTCTGTCAGACCCACCAGCATGACGTGTGGAGCTAGATCACAATGGAAACTGGAGCTATTTAAATAAACTTTCTTAATTTTACTTCCTTATTTTTCTCCCCTTTTTTTTTTTCTTGCACACGGCCTTCTTTCTTGCTCGTTGTTTATGCCAACTCTTTTCAGTTTCCCTGTCTGCTTATTTTGGGCCCGGTTCTAATCTACCTGACCCCTTTGAAAAGAAAATAGTAGTGTTGCATATTTGTGAATCATCTACTACCTTGTAGAAAATATTATTTTGTCAGCCCGTACAAACATCGATCGCATTTTTGGCTGAATAAGTTGTTCTACAGAACGATAAAACATTAGATAAGGAATGAAAGTTAAGCAACCAGATCAGTCGTGCACCTTCAAGATCTGGCAGACTTCCAGGTCGTAAAATGGTTTGTTCCAGTGGGAGTAGTACTGCATTGAAATATGGGATAGCCATTGTCAAGCTGGAGGTAATAGATACTTTACCAGCTGAGGTTAACAGAAAAAAAGATATATAAGTGCAACGCTGTGACCATTTCATCAGTAACCCCCAACACATTGTTATTCTTCATTTGTATTACTGAAAATGGAAAGCTTATTTTTTTTGGTGGTAAAGAGATCACTGGAAGTAGAGCTGATGTCTTGTATATATTTAAAAAAATATAAAACAAGAAGAGCAACAGCATAAGAAGTGCATTTACTCCAAACTTTATATGAATTTGTATAAAAAAAACAATGTTTTTTGCATTTCAGTTACACTGGCATTCATCTCTCACTAAAGATATTGTGCTAGTTCCTGCTTAAGAAGAATTAGTTTGAAATTCAGTTCACTCCAGCAAAAATTAATTAATTCATGCTCATAGTTTATCAACTCAACATTCTGCTTTTCCAGCTATCCTTGCCTGTCTGTCTGATGCTCATTGCAGGATCTTCTCTGGTCATATTTCTATCAGTTTTAATCTGATAGTTTTGATGGGTGGAGCTCAAGTTTTCATGTAACAACGCAGAGGCCGAGGCTTCAGATGTGTCCTATCTATGTTACACAGGGGAAATGATATGAAGAAATTTGTAGGTGGCGCAGATGATCATGAACAAAATAAATATTTTGTTCTTCATTTTTCACTGACTGCGTTTTCAGAGTATGAACAGGCACACATTATCATGAAAAATCTATGAATAAAGGACATGTTTTACTAAGCAAACAACTGATTTAGTCATTTCTAGGTTAGTCTTTAGAAAAACAAAGTCCTTGCTTTTGAGTCTTTGACATATAATTCAGATTGTTTCAAAACCAATTCAGTGACTTTTTCCTGGGCGCCAGTGCTGTCTTTTCTCAAAACACAAATACACACACGCATACACACTTCTGCTGTTCCCACTCCGGCCTTCCTGCGAATGAGGACTGCAGAACAGAGGTTGGCAGAAGTCTGCGGGACTACGGATGCTTATCAGAGGGGCTTACAAATCCCCCCCGATGCTTCTGATATGGAAGACAATGGATATGCGTGTGTACTGGGAGCTTTCTTTAAAGCCTCATTGAAACTGACTTCACTGCTTTGCTCTTTTAATGAGGTCAGAGTAGCCTACTGGGTGCATTTTGAATCACTGAATGCAAGACCGACAGTCATAATAAACTTTATAAGCTGTCTGACTTGGCCAAGCCGCTTGTGTTTTTACAAGAATAAAAATCTGGACACGCTGAGCCTTTGTTATTCCAATAATTCGCCCTTTGAGCGTGATATCATTTATTTTTCAGAGCTTGATCAAAGTGTGTTGTCATTATGAGGCCAAACAAACACTGTCTCTTGCCGCACTGTGAACTGGAATACCACAGCTCCGCTTCCTTTTGTGATCCGCTCTTTGTATTGAACTTGGGGTTAATTGCCCGGCCGGAAGCAGCTGCGAGGCCTCTGGAGCTGCAGGTGAGTTCTCAGAGGTTCTTTGTGCACACATGAGCCTCCTGCACGGCTTTGAGCAGCCTCCAAGGAAATTCTCTAAAATGAGACCAAACAAGCCAGCAACCAGGATCATGGCTGGTAGTTTTAAATGAAGAAATGAAATGCAATATATATATATATATATATATATATATAATGCTCGCACTGAAATGTAGCGAGCATTTTACTTGCACACACACACCTACTAAGGCATCCTTACTCTGTGTTACTGACATCGTGGAGATTCCTTCACGCGTCTACATCCTGGAATAGCACCTGACCTAAACTCTTGCCCGAGTTGTTCTTGAAATCTGCCTTTGAAATACAATCATGAAGCCCTTTTATCCCCAATGCTCCTGAATGACACAAGACAAGAACTTCTGGGTTCTGGACCTCAATAAAATGATGTATTAGTGCATGCCTGGGTCGCTCGCTTTTGTTTCTTATGTTTGGTAAAATAGTCAGCATTAAATTGTCTGCGAAAATTAATAAAAATAAATATAATAGGTCACAGACTGTTCCTAGCACTGTGCAATGATTAATACATTAATAATCCTAATGAATTAATTGTAATTAAAAATAATAGTGGATAAAAGGCTTCAGAACATTTATACCACAGCAGGTATGGAAAACCACAAAAGCAAAAATTAAATCATATACAAATCTATTAATCTCTCCATGTTAAATAAATAAAAAGTATAACGTTTTATTTAAATCTTTATGTCAGCTTGAGTCATGCAGAGCTGAGCTGATCATTTCCATGGCAACGATCAGAAGCAAGACGTTGCTCCAGAAGTCCAGTGAGCTCACTGATGAGGTCATAGACGTACATCACAGTAGATGAAAGAAGTTCTAATGCTTGAATGCTGGAATCTCTAAGCATCAGTCAGGAATCCGGACATTTCTTGGTGTTTCAGATTTGTATAAAGCAACAATGTTCAGTTTTGCGACGGCGATTGTTCCCCTGATATTCCCGGTTGGTTGGGGTATTGGATATGCCATGACCACCGGGATGAAGAAAGTATGCGATCGTTTCTTTCCTGGGAAGGATGGCAACAAAGAAAATGATAAGACTGAAGAAGATGATCTGTTTTGGACAGGATTTCCATCCACTTCCAAAAAACAAACTGACCCGGCTGGGGAGGTTTGTCCTGAAAAGGCTTTGGACGTTGGGACCGCGGACTCCATCTCATCCTCTGTACGAGACAGTACAGAGGACGACTGTACTGTCTCTGGACAAACTGACCCGGCTGGGGAGGTTTGTCCAGAGACGATGGTACACCATGGGGGTGAGACAACAGTCGCAGAAAAATCTGACCCGGCTGGGGAAGATTTGTCTGCGGCTGATCTCGCA
>NW_006799955.1:296107-330339 GCF_000485575.1 Poecilia formosa
TGAGCAGGAGAAAAGAAGGAAGTTTGACACTAGATCACAAAATGCTTCTTTTAGACACTTCAGCATCAACCCTCCTTCCTTTTCACAGGAACTTTTAGTTAAGTCCAAAATTATACTTAATTAGATTACGATGATGGCAGGCGACCATTCTAACCTCAAAGACTTGGAGCTAACCACCCAAAATAATAAAACTTCCCATGGAAACATGTAAAGAAGGTGGTCAGCAACTATAAGAAAGGTTTAGATATCATTTTTAATATAAGTTCAAACAGATAAGAACAGCTAAATGTTTTTAATCATGCAGTGACCCCTCTAACATATTTTTATGATCAGAAACTAACTTCTTGATTGAATTAAAATGTCAAATTTGAATCTGCAATGGGTCAGACTAGCTGGGCCTAAACGTAGCTCAGTTGATATTTGAATGCAACACATTGTTGCTACAATGCTTCTCACCCAATGCACAGTATTGCACTGTGCTGGAAAACTCCTTTAGCTACAGAATACATAATCACCACTGAAATATTTAAAAGATAAATTCATTCACAAATACAAACACATTACTCTTTGGTGTCACTGGCTTTATGTTGACTCACAGCAACGCAGCACTAGTGTGGTTAAGTTCAGTGGTTCTGCAGTAACTACAGACTCATTCAATATTATTAGAAATGTCATTTATTTCAGTCAGTCCATCGCTAAGTGAAAAACATTGTACAGTCAAAGACTGATGTTTAATGTCTTTTTCTGAAAACATATTTAACATGTTACACCAAACCACCATGGCAGAGTAATGTTTTCTACCATGGTGGGTTAATATTCTCTCTCTGTGTTGTCAGTTACCTCTGTTGAAGTGGATGTGGGGTTAAACCCATTTGTTGGTTTTGGGTGGATGCAGAAGGCGATCGTTGTGGTTCACTGAAACTTCGGTTTCATATCTAGGCAAATTGGGGTGGGGCAGAAATCACTGCCCCTGACTAGTCATTGTGGAAAAGTGTATCGCATGTATTTGCCCCCGTTGTTGTTTGCGGGCTTTTTTTTCAGTTGATAAAACTTGTTGTCGACGTTGACTCCTTCCACAAGGAGGGTGAGCAATAAACGGATTGTTGCAAAAAGAACTGGCTGTTGCAGAGTGCTTTGTCCAAACTGTTTACGGGAAAGTTTAGTGGATGAACAAACTGGAGTAGAGTAAGATGCACAAGGAAGATTAAACCCCATTCAAAAGTTTAGTGAAAACATGGGTTGCAGTGTTTCAAGAACCACCACACATTGACTTGGGCTACTTGTCCAGGATATGGGCTACAACTGTCGCATTCCTTGTGTTAAGCCATTCCTGAACCGGGGACCTTGGAAGCTTCTTACCCTGACTATGCAATACAGGCGAGCTGAAGGCTGTAATTACAGCAATGTGAGCTTTCTTAGCACGGCAGAAAACAGGCGGAGGTCCTGTGAATTGAAATGAACTGCACCAACGTGAAGATCAGACTGTGACTCAGCTTAGATGCACTGTCTAAGCAGCTTTAAGTTGTTTAATTGAGTTCTCCAGCTCATCTGCAGGGTTAGCTCTGCTGTCTCACATTTATCTTTGTCATGGTGACTCACAGAGTTACGGTTCTTTTGGCAGTGCATGTGCCAAGTCCAGCTGGAAAATTAAACCAGCATCTGGACAACTATCAAGTCAATACACTGTGTGGGCGAATACATTTTTTTTAATTGATATGTAGTATTCTAGTTTTCTAAAAGTGTTTGTGTTTTTGTAAGTTCTAAGCTACTGTAATAACAAAATGACACCAATAAAATGTTAAATATAACGCTCTGCATGCAATGAATTCAAACAAGTTTCACTTTTTGATTTGAATGACTGAAATAAATTTACTTTCGATTACATTGTAATAAGCTGATGACGCTGAAATAGCGCACAGACGCTTTTACACTCTTTACTGTTTCACTGGAAGGCTCTGGGGAAAAACAGGCAGAAATGCTCGTTTCTGTTTTTTTCTTTTTCTCTCTTTTTCTCATCACGCTGGCCTGCGTGATGTTTTGAATGCCGGAGGTGATGCCATATCAGTACGCAGCACTGCTGGGACCAGCCTTAGGAGGCGTAGCTTTTTTTTTTTATCAGCAAGTGCAGGTCGAGGGAGTGGATCACATTTGCTGCAGAAGGAGTGAGGCACACGCGAAGTTTTTTTTTCTTTCTCTCTCACTCGCTGCAGAGTGGAGGTTTCTTTGAAACACCCGAAGTAATCTCAAACAAATCTGATCCACAGACGAAAGACTGCGATTAAGAAAGGAGAAGACTGAAAAGAACAACAACAACAAAAAAGAAAATCAGGTAAGCGTTCGGTGAAGAAGAAGCGAAACTTTTTAACGGAGATGCTGCGACTTTCCTCTGCTTGCTTTTCTATAAATACTTCGCTCTTTCAAGGAATCACGGCAACTTTTCTAACACCTTTCTGCTGGAAAAAAAAAGTGTCGGTTGCAATTTCTGTCGCTCGTTTGCGTGTTTGCGCCATTTGTTTGCCTCGAGTCTTGAGTGAGACTTTGGCTTCAAATCTGATAAAGGTTTGTTGACAGCCTGATCCAAATCAACAATGACTACAGTGACACTGTATGCATCCGCTGTGAGCACCAGCAGGCTGGGATCGCTCGTTCCATTAGGAGTTCATGCGTAATAACGCACCCAGTGACACCTCACCGGTTATCTACGCGGAAACACCGGGTCCCGTGCAAAGAGGCCAGAGATTTTATCCGGGAGCCTGTCGATCGGGACTGACAGGAGCGGCGTCTGACGAAAACGCTGCACCTGCGCTATTCACCTCTACCAGCATTTGCACATGAAACGATTTGGCGTATTGTGAAACAAATGACGTTCGGCCCTTCTTTGTGACCGCAGAGCGGGTTAAAAACGTGGAGAAAAGGAGAGGTAAACATACAGTGGGGAAGAGGGAGGCTTTATGTGCAGTCTGTTTGTTATCTGATGTTGCGGGTGTCAGGAGGTTAATTCGCTTGAAGCCCGTGGGGCGACCTGGCACCTTAAAGGTATTTTCCATATAATTACAGGAGTTCGAGTTGCGTGGGATTGTCGCGGCTGTAGCGCTCACAATTTAAGCGAATATCTCCTATCTTATCGAGATGATTTAAGAGAAGGGCATCAGATATGCGTTCAATCAGAGTTATCTCAAAGGAATAAGTTAAAAGTCTTGCAATCAGTAAAACCTTCTGTCGATACGGGCATATTTATGCGAGGGGTTATGCGTGAAATACAGAAATGTACCCAGACAACTGCCATAATAACACAATTGCAGAGTTAAAAGCTTGGATTTTTTTTTAATAAATATTGTCTTCAGTGTATTTTATTAAGATTTTGTTTAATAGACCTATGAATTATGAAGTAGTAGCCAAATGGCACATGATTTTCTTTTTTTTTATTTCCTTTCTTTTTTCAAACAAATCTAAAAAAAAAAAAAAAAAAATGTGGTATGCATTTTATTCAGCACCTATTTTCTCTGATTCCCGTAAAGGAAATCCTGTGCAGTCAATTGCTTTCAGCAGCCAGCTACTTAGTAAATAGAGTCATCCTGTGTGTAAATCACTCTCAGTGTAAATACGGTTAATCTGCAAAGGCCTCAGAGGTTTGTTAGAGAGCTTTAGTGAACAACTCTATCATAAAGACCGAGTAACAGAGCTGACAGGCCAGGGGTGAAGTTGTGGAAATGTATAAAGCAGGTTTTGATAGCGAAACAATAACTCAAGCTTTTATCATATCGTGCAGCAGTGTTCATCGCCCGAAAACACACAAGACATGGATGTAACTAAGCAAGTGCTATTCTACAAAAACAAAAACAAAAAAAAAAAAAGAAAAATGTGCAGGAATGGTAGAAATCCATTCCAAAAGAGGAGTGACTATTTTACCTCAGGGCTGCTGAATATAAGGGCGTGCCACACTTTTCAGATTTTTATTCATATAAAACTGTTTAAGCCATGTAAGTTTTTTTTTCACACGTATAGAGTACTTTGAGTAGGTCTATCAGATAGTTGACGAAATACAGTATATGACAAAATTCGAAACAGAAACGACTGGACATGAATTCCTTTTCAAGCATGTAAAGAAAAACAACAACTTTTACATGAATTCACAACAATCTATTGTACAATTGAAAAGATGAAAAATGTCAGACACAGAAGACTGGGAGGAAGAAGGAAGGTAGCAGAAGTCAGTTAATACAACCCTGATGATTAACACCCCCTGATGATTTCAAACTCATCTCTGTTAAAACTAAATGTGTTTCTTTTGATTTGCTTCACGTGTACGTAATCTGATAAATACTGAAAAGGCACATGTTTTCTAAAGTGAGTGAATACAAGTTGGCAGACCATCCCCAAATAACTGCTCTTTCTATAGGTTCCAGGTGTCCTTTTTCAACTTCTTTTCATACACTTCGTCATTCCTCATCCTGTGTGACTCTGTGCCAATTATCACGTGTGCAGCATTAGCCTCTCCCCACAGACAGATGTCTGACACGGTCACATTTCACTGCTCTGTAGCGTGCTGTGCCCAAACCAGTGGTCGGTGACCCTCTTTTTAACCTCGGCCAAAGCATTTTGCAGCCGTCAGGCACCCCCCTGCTGATCTTTGCACACAATTCACTCTGTGGGCGTACGAGTCAGCGAGGGGCAAACGGCAGGGTTAAGCCACTCGTGTTCTGGTTTTGATCCATCACCCCTCACCTCTGATCTCTCACACTGTGGTGGGCTGACAGTTAGCAGAGAGAGACATTGCAGGGAAAAAAAGCTGCCAATGCGGGCCAGGCAGGGGTGAGACTCTCAGTGTCCAAAGGGCTGGAGACGCCGACTTCTTTTATCCGCCCGACTGCTTCGTTTGCTTACATTTACTCCAGGTTTGAAATCTTATGTTGCGTTCGTGCTTTATTAGAATCAGATGTTGCAAGATGACGTATTCGGAGCCATGTGCAACTTTTTCTTTGATCAACTGGGTGGTGACAGCTGATCTCTCGCCCTCTCTTTTCCTGCCTCATGAGCGGAGAAAAGACATGGGATGCAATGTGTTTTACAAAAACAAGCATGCTAAGGAAAAAAAAAAACAAAGCTAAAAACCTCTTTTAAAGAGGCATTGGATTTCCCACCCTCACCAGTGCTTTATCTTGGAATGCCCAGAATGCTCCGGAAATACACCGTGTTTGGATTTCTCGGTCCCGCTTCCTTATGTCCACTCGGCTCCCTCTGCCAGTGGAGCTAATGTAAACATTTATTGTGCTGCCCCCAGAGTGCACATCCATCATTGAAACACCCCACCATTTATGAGAGGATAACAGAAAGGTGTTAGGAACTCATGAAAGCACTGTTTTAACAACTTAACCACATTAGGGTTTGATTCTTCGCGATCTTATATTTTACTAGCTCAGTGAGACCTCTTGTAAAACAAAACATGGTTTCTGCAGCTGAATAACTCTCCAAGTACAAATGCACCAATCGGAATTTTGTCAGGTCAAGGTTTTGTAATATTTCTCGTTAAATAATTGTACTTAAAGAAAACACATAGAAGGTTTACATTTTGTGTGTATTGCCTGTGCTTGCCTTAACACTGAAATTTTCAAAAAGCAATGTTTCCAAATTCATCATGTTCCAAAATAGGCAGAAGTCGAAAGCTCAAAAGGAAAAAATGTGCAACTTTGCTGTACTACATAACCACATTCCTGTTATCTGACAAAAGTGTTGTTCTCTAACACTTCTGCAACCTAAATGAACTGCAGACACATGAGCGAATACATAGAATATACATTCTTTGAATGTATATCTTTCAGTCTTTGTCCCTCAGTAACGGTGTTCACACCAAAGGCTGACCTGGTTGGAGCATTCACTTGACTGGCAAACTGGCTGATCAATTTTAGCTTGCAGATCTCAGTCACCAGACAATGCTTTGATGTTTCTCCTGACATCTAACTGCTTGTAAAAACTTATTAAGTTATTTTTATGTCTTCACAGAACCCATCCCTGTAGGACTTCTGGTGTGCATTACCTCCCAGTAGTCTGTGGTCTTCCACCCCAGTGTCACAAAATGAGCCTTAGCGCCACTGAGCTGGAGGAGCTTTGGGAGAACCTCGGAGAGCTGAACGTCTCCGACAGCTTCAGCAACATATCAAGAGTGGATGTGATGGTGTGCACCACAGCTTTTAACCGCACTGCTCTGCTGTACTCCATGTGCATCCTCTACACTTTTATCTTCGTCATCGGACTGGCTGCCAACAGTCTGGTCCTCTGGGTGAACATCCGTGCCCAAAGAGACTCCACGCCTCGCCATGAGACGCATATGTACATTGCTCACCTAGCAGTTGCAGATTTATGCGTGTGCATCACTCTGCCTGTGTGGGTGAGCTCCCTGGCCCAACATGGCCACTGGCCATTTGGCGAAGTGGCATGCAAGCTCACGCACCTGCTCTTCTCTGTGAACCTCTTTGGCAGCATCTTCTTCCTGGCCTGCATGAGCGTGGACCGCTACCTGACCGTGACGCAGCCCAGAGAAGAGGGAGGCGCTCGCAGGAAGTTGATCCGTCGAGCTGCGTGTTTTGGGGTGTGGCTTCTGGCTTTGGTGGCGTCTTCTCCTGAAACCTACTTCCTGCGTGCTGTGAAGTCGTTGCACAGCGACACCATGGTGTGCAGGCCGGAGTATCCAGAGGAAAGCCACAGGGAGTGGATGGTGGGAGTGCAGCTCAGCTTCATCCTGCTGGGCTTTGTTCTTCCCTTTCCGGTCATTGCAGTGTTTTACGCCCTGCTGGCCAGAGCTTTCAGCCGCTCTTCTTCCTCCTCATCGTCATCATCATCGTCTTCCCATTTGGAGCAGGAGCGCCGTGTGAGCCGCAGGGTAATTCTGGCCTACATTGTGATTTTCCTGGCCTGCTGGGGTCCTTATCATGCTGCTCTGCTGGTTGACGCACTGTCACAACTGGGCCTGGTGCCACTGACTTGTGGCCTGGAGAACGTGCTCTTCGTGGCCTTGCACCTCACTCAGTGCCTGTCCCTGCTCCACTGCTGTTTCAACCCCATTCTCTACAACTTCATCAATCGAAACTACCGCTACGACCTCATGAAGGCCTTCATTTTCAAATACTCAACTCGAACGGGCTTGGCACGTCTTATTGAGACTAATAACATGTCGGAGACTGAATACTCAGCTGTAGAAAACCCGCCACTGATCTGATCTCAGTGAGTCTAGCAACATATGAACTTGTGCTCCGCTTGATTTATCTGCTCTAAACCAATCGAGCATCCTTTTCACAGACATCTGCTTTAGACCTTGAAAGACTTGAAGACTGATCAAAAAGCACTTAAAGCAGTTTATAATAGCAGCTGATTTACAAATCATTGTAGATGAAAAACCAAAATTGAGTGTAAATTGTTTGAAATTATTTTTTTTTATTATGTGTGTATGCTCTGTGAATTAGTGTGCATGTAATGAGTGATGTATATTATCAGCGGAATAATATCTTTGTAGTCTACTTTTGTGTATTTATGTACATTTACACTGTTTGTCTCTTTTCTGTCGTAATGCAAACTCTTCGCACAATTTCTCATATTGTACAACATTTCCTCATCATTTGCAGCTGAGCCGCTATCTGGCTCCATTGCTTTTGTCCTGCTGCCACATTGTGAATTACAACCTCATTTTAGTCAGCTGAAGCCTCCAGAAACAGGATTTTCTTTTTAAAATCCAAAACGTTTTCACTTTTTTCAATTTTTTTTGTAGCTGTTGCTTAAGTATTTATAGCACTCTTGTCTGCAATTTGATTATGAACCGTCATTTCTGAAGCATCAGAGGTTATGAAGCATTAGCTAAAGCTTGCTAAGCAGGCAAGCTTTAGCTAAGCTTACTAGCTTAGCTAAAGTTAGCATACCATACCTTGGCCTATCAACCTAGCTTGAAGGTGTGGTATTTTTTATTTTTTTTTCCTTTTGGTTGTTACTCTCTGTCTTTGCACATAAAGCTCAACATTGACATAAAAATAGTTCAAATGTTTCTAAAATAGCATTTTCTACTTATAAACAACAATGACATTTTTATATTGAAGATATTTTAAGATGGTGAAAGTGCTCTTTGGTTTCCGTCTCTCCCATTCTAGATCCATTTTCTGAAACTCATCAGTCTGGATTTATACTAAATGAAAACACCAGTTCATATATTAACTCCTTATAAGCCCTTAACAAAACCTCTGTTCAAAAATGTTGAAATTTCTTTTTATTTTCTCCTGCTTTTTTGGACATAAACGTTCTCCACTTTTATCTGTAGGCTTCTGCTGAGACTACTGATCTTATAAAGCAAGAATAAAAAGCTCCAGATGTCAATGAATACTCCTTTATTACATAATACAGTATGTTTTGTTATGTCAGTAAATTATATTATTGAAAGTTGTGGCAGTTACACATGTCCGTGTGTAAATAATCCTTCTCTGTCTGCCACAGACAGCTCACAGTTTATGACCTAATGACATTAATAAGCGGCTTGCGTCCTGTAATGGAGTCTGCAGCTGCGGTGAACAGCTTTACAATATGCCTGTC
Organism: Poecilia formosa; assembly: GCF_000485575.1. Classification (NCBI taxonomy): domain Eukaryota; kingdom Metazoa; phylum Chordata; class Actinopteri; order Cyprinodontiformes; family Poeciliidae; genus Poecilia; species Poecilia formosa. The sequence goes on from NW_006799955.1 coordinate 304,676, forward strand.
TGAGATCAAATTGCGTAAATATCAACGTACTAATTCAGATTTGATTGTTTATCTGTACATGAACCAAAAGCTTGACACCAAGGGATAATGTTTATGTGTTAAACATTGAGAGTATAGAGAGATACATTTTATTCACCGTGTTATTTTGATATGATGTCGTAGTGGGTTTTGTGTTACACTTGTATGCCTTTTGCAAATATTTTATGTAGGATAAGAAAAGAGCAGAGACACAAACATGTTTTTTGTAAGACAACAAGCATTCCCTTTGCATTGTATTGTATAGCATGTGTTTTGTTATATAATAAAAACAGAAAAAAAAAACAAAAAAACATTTTGCTTCAGTGTTTTTTTGGTCAAAAAGTGCACTTCTAATTTTAGTATGGCTAATATTGTGTTTACTCATTATGAGTCATGTAACATGTTAAGGGATTAATGTTGATGGAATGTGGTTTTGAAAAAACATTTTCCACTGAGTCTGAGTTATTAAGTTCAAAATAAACACAAAAGGCATCAAGCCTCTTCAGGAAAAAAAAAAAAAAGTAAATAAGTATCACTTTCTGAGGTTTATTCCAGCTGTCCCGGAAAATGCACACTGAACTTTAAGTCTGGTCATGGTTCAGTTGCTGAAACTTAGAGGAAAAAACACATTATCCAGTTACTGACGCACACTACAGCAAAAGAGCAGAAAAATGTCGCTCTCCTCTTTCCAAAACAACAGCGCAAATTTCTTTTGAGTTTCCACTTACAAAGAAAGACTTTGTTGGTTTGGAGCACTTTAGTTTGTGATTTGTCATGTCCAAGTTGCTGTTGGTTCTGCTGCCTTGAAGCAAGAAGTTCCTGGGCTCAGCCCCAGCTTGTGCAGGTTTTCTCTGGGTACTCTGCCTTTTTCCCACAGTTCCAAAAATATGTTTGACAAGTCTCACTAGAGACTAATCAAATCTCATTAGATTGTACTTAATCTAATGGATATGAATGTGTGTAGGGAATGAAAATATGTTTAATAAAGAGAAAACTATTAACTTACTCAAACCAACAAATGATTTCCATTTGTTGCATTTGTTTTCATGCAACAAATCATTTTCATGTTTCATGAAGATCCTGTCTCACACGAGTTCTTATTGAATCGCGCCTTTCTATAAAGAAAATGTGGCAGAGAATGGATGTGGTGTGAAATCTCAGGAAAATTATTTTAAAAAGCATAAGCAATAAAAACTGAAATCCTTTTTTTATTGCTCGTCTTTAGCAACATATTTTCATTCTTTTCCAAAGCTTTTAGTCCCATTTCTGATACCCTTGAGACAGTGTATTTCGTTTGAAAGCTGTGCTAAAGGTTTGCACTGGTGAAACCAAGGAAGCACGTGTTGTTTGCGGAGCTGCTGGCGCAGTCCTGCCACTCTGTTTCAGGTCAGGCTGATAAGGAAGCTGTGCGGGGAATTTTGAAGGTTAAACTAAGCGAGTGACCTGCTAATGATACCCCTCCAGTTTCCTTTCTTTTCCAGACACAGCCTTGATCTTGCAGCACTCCTAGTGTGCACAGGCCTCCCTCTCCTTTCTTGTTCTGAATTATTTTCCCTATGTGAGACCTTCTCATCTGACCCCGTCAATACCTTCCAGAGGCTTTTTACAGGTCAGCGATCCTCCACTTACTAACTCATCTTCAACAAATACACAATGCTTTGTAATAAGGTATGAAAGGCTTTGCTCTTGAAAGTGATCACCATGCAAGTGGATTTTAAAGAAACAGTGATAGGTCCTAATTAAACCCATCTGGTGTGTGCTTGGAATATACAAAGACTATCTGAAGTGTAATTAAAATGCTATGAAAGTAGAGACAGAGCTCCTCTACAGCGCTGATCTAAACAGTGTTTTCCCTTTTATCATTGAAGCTAAAAATCCTCTGTGTTGGAGCCAGAGACATATTAAGATATCACTTTCTAGAGGCGTGATGATGAGCAACGTTATTATCTCAGCGGCCCACACATAGATTCAGTGAACAAGTATGCGTATCTAGAATGTGTAAGTCTAAAGGCTCATTGGTTTATAGGTGCAAGAGACAGAGGATAAAAGTTTCAACTACAAAATGAGGATGTCCCTGTGAGAACCGTCGACTGTAACAAGTTACTTGAAAATATTACATGATAATATATGTTCATAAATGCATGAGAAACAAGGAGACGTTTGTATGCAATGTTATTTTTTTGTATGTTTGTTAGCGGAAATTGAAAAATAAGTCTAGAGCACACTTGGATCCCAGTAATGACAATGTTGTTGAAAATTAATTAAAAAGTGTAATTACACAAAAAGCTGATTTTCTGTTAACTTTGATTATTGGATCAGAAAAATAAATTTGTGACTTACATTACACCAATTAAAAGTGCATTTTACACAGAAATGTCAACCTACTGAAAAGCTTGTCCACATACTGCGCAACGTATAAAACTCAATACACGGATGGATTTCCTTTTGAATGAATTGCTGCATCATTACTGGCATGAAAATGTCATGTGTGGCGGTTGCGAGGTGGTGAAGAGAGACGCAGAGGCCCAGGTTGTGATAAAGATGATCGATTTAATGAAGAAAACTCAGCAGTCCAGAACAGGCAGTACAGCAGAGAGTTAGCACACAGCTAAAAACTGAAACACTGAACACAGAAAACCCTTAAAAATAAATACACAGAAACACTGATCATGACAGAAAATGATCGGCCCGTGACTCTGGTTTGTCATGACAATACTTCAAAGATTATTTAATAAATGATGTCAGGCCAGTTTGCTGGTCTATCAATATCTGATTTACTGTGGTTGTTAAATCAGATATTGGTACTATTGGCAGTGTGAAAAGGGGCTAACTTGTGTTAGAAAAGGAAATCATCACTTCCATAAAGTTTGTCAGCCGATGGAAACATGACATGCTCTAATCTTGATAAATCGCAGTGGACCAGCAGCAGCAGATAACATTGCTCCTCAAACAATCACTGACTGTGGAAAACTTCCCTCTGCACCTCAAACTTCCTAAACTCTGGGACTTAAAACAGGATGCTAAATTACTTTTACCTGAAAAGAAAACTTTAGAGCAGTGAGCAACATTTTCCCAAATTCCATTTCGGCCCAGGTAAGACATTTATGTTTCTGGCCTAGGAGTGGCTCAACACAGGGAATGGAGTGTATCCAGTGTCCTGGATACGTTTATGTGCTGCCAGCCGCTGTCAACAACTTCTGAATCTTTTTAAGTTACTTGCATGAGCTTTGCTTCAAAATACAAGTTATCTTGTACACCTAATTCTTATGCTTAGGTGCAACAATGTGTAGGAAAAAACATGGCGTCTTTTTTACTTAAAAATATATTTTCATTGGTCTCACATAATATTCTAGGAAACAGTGTTCTCAGGCTTCAGTAAACCATCAAAATTGACCAAAATGCTTGAAGTGGAACATGTAAGCTATGGTTGTTTTTTTTGTTTTGTTTTTTTATTTAACTTTTACTGCTGCATTTGGAACCACTATTTGAATTATGATGAAAGTAATCTGACAAAAAAAAAACTTCATTTCTGTAAATGTGCCGATGCTGGATTTTTTAAATAGCCAATTCCTGGGAGACGGGGTTTCTCAGGGTGAAAAGTGAGGCTGCACTCCAGTTAAATGGCCTACATTTCCCCAGGAATGCATTTATGTTATGAACTGCTGTGTTTTGTCACAGTTTGCCAGCTCTAATTAGATTATTCTGCTTTAAGATGTTTCACATGCAGAAGTATCAAACCTATCACTGAGAACCTTTTCGTGACCAAACTCTAACGCGGTGCAGTTAAAATGCTGAACCAGCCTCAGAGGAGCAAGCTGAGGCTCTTTTATCACCTTGCCTTTAATTGTAGCTCTATGTTTTCCTGGAGCGTAGACAGCGTGCGAGCTCCTCGCCAAAACAAAGGAAACACGTTGAGTGAAGAATATCAGAATCTAAACTGCCTCAAGCGTCAAGTCTGGGAACTGAGAATACCAAAATGCTCAGCTCTCATTTTCCTTAAATCAGATTTTCTCTGATTTAACAGCAGTTACTTAATGGCCGACTATCTGCTTTGGTTTGATTTAATAAGCGGACGTAATGGAGCATAAATTCTGTTAATGGAGTGAGGTTCTTTTGCTTCTCATTTCACAATAATGGCCTCTATCTTTCACTGAGACAAGATAACATGAATGAATAATGAAATAGAAACGAGGTGCAGCGGCACAGAGTAATTTATGGCACATGGATTCTTTCCCGTCTTCCCCAGGAGGTGCGCACTTTGAAATTTTACGCAGAGTTATCCGATGATCCTAAGGCAAACATCCCTGTGTGGTCAAAGAAACTATAATATTGTTTCTGGACTGTTTCCAAGCATGAATGTTGATTCCTAATATAGTTTGCACTTGATTTGCTCCATGTAGTAAAGGACTTGAAGAGGGTGACATAAAAGGCTTTAAATATTTAATGAAGCAGCTGTTTGTTGTCAGAGGGAGTTTTTAGTGGTCATATGAAGAAAACCTCATGGTCTGGGTTAGTTTAGCGATCCACTACTGTCAGCAGGAAAGGACAACCCCTGTGGCCAGATGTAGGTCAGATGTTTAGTCTAAAAGGAAAGGAGAAGAAGAAAAAAAGGTTTGGAGACAACTGAACTGGATTTTTGATGAAGCGATGAAGAAATTTACAAATACATGCCTCATTTAATGTACCCTGATTTAATTGTGATGAAGGCAGAGTCTTTAAGTGAGCTGGGAACTATCACCAGTTTGATGATATGTCTTTAAAACAAATTTCCGCTTCATGCAACAGGACTACAACTCTCAAAAGAACTCTCTGGAAGACTGAGCTTTGGTCGCTTCATAAACAACACCAAAGGATTTATTTTTCCAAGGTTTAGGATATCTCATCCAGCTGCAACTAACAGCTAAACAATGAGTGATAGATAATTAAAGTTGAGTGTGTACGCAGCGAACCCAGTGGATGAGTCTGCTAAGACGATTACTTTTATTTGTTTGTTATGCATGGCTATAAACAGGCATGATGATGTTGGCCTGGAATCACAGTCAAATAAACAAAAAAACTATCTGGAATTAAGCATCAATTCAGAACAAACAAAAAGAAGCACAGAAGTTAGCAAATGAGTCTAGTAGTTTGCTATCATATCTCTTGGTTCTCTCTTAAAAATATGACATAACATATTTCATCTGGCTTTGTTGTGACCAAGGGCTGTCAGTCACTGTGTATTAATTATACCATTATCCTGAGAAAACAATAAAGTTTAACTGATAATGTTTGAAAACCTTAAGAACAGAAAGTATGGCTGGATATGTCCTTTTTGCTGAATGATTTAAACACTCTGCTCCATTTTAGCCTCTTTTACCTTTAGAACTGTTTAACATGGCGTAGATTCAACAAGGTGTTGGAAATGTTTTGGTTCATATTTAAATGATGGAATTATAATTGATATAATTATGGCTCTGATTTGTTAGCTGCACATCCAAGATGCAAATTTCCTGCTCCATCACATCCCATTTGGATTGACATCGGGTCAACATGGAGGCTGCTGCAGTACTGCAAACACAAAGTTTGTGATGATTTCAGCTTTCTGGCATCCTCCAGAAAGTAAACAGCAGAAGCATTCAATTATTTAAGTTTGTACTAATAGGCCCAAAGTGCACCAGATATTCCCACATCATTACACTGCCACTCGACCTGAACTTTCCATGCCTTTATGAATCACGTTAATGTCAAATTCTAGCACTGCCATCTGGGTCGAATCAAGTCTCATCACACCAGGCGACACTTTCAAGCTGGTGTTGTTCATTTACTTAGCGTGTGTGAATAGCAGCCTCGTTTTCCTGTTTTCAGCTGACAGGAGGGACGATTAGAGCACCGCTGTAGCTCAATGTATCAAGGTTCAATGTGTTTAAAGTGTGAACTCTACTGATCTCTTAATGACATTAAGAAATATTTTTGTTTTTATTTAAGTTTTATAAAACGGCTTGTCAAAAATTATTCATATCCTTCAAAATAATCACTGTAAAAGTCTCTATGGGCATCACAAACCCTTCTTATGACTGCACACTTGAATGTTTTCACTGGTATTTGTTTTTACTTATCAAGTCCTTGACATTGGAAGGCCTCCTTGACATCACCCTAATCTTTAGCTTTCTGCATAGATTTTCTATCAGATTAATGTCAGGACTCTGGATGCATCACTCCAGAACTATTATTCAAATTCAGAAGAAACATGTTGAAAAAATTTAGATATTACTTTCAAGTGTTGGACTATTTTTTTTATTTCAGCACAAGTCATATTTCCTGACTCAAAAACTGCTTTGTTTGTACAGTTTTTGTCCTAAAATACACAAAAAAAGGAAACTAAAAACATCAGTATTTCTATGTGATTCAGTCAAGCACAAAGTGATTCCTAACATTTTGTAAAATTGTATTCACTTCACTTGTATATCATAAGACAGACTTTAAGGAAATAAAGAGTAAAAGCAATATCTTAAGGTCAAACAGCTAACATATGCAAATAACTTCAATTAATTACACCTCAAACTACTTTTCAGAGCAAATCCAGAATCACAGAATTCACATCACCGTCTCAGCATCCTCATTGCGTAATAATTTGGATTCATTGTGTACTTCTGCTAAAACTACTATTTTTAAATGGTCACCTGTTTTTTCAGCTGTGCTGCTTTAAAAAACTTAAACTGTGAACAAACTTAATGTTGTTCATTCATTATGTGTATCTGTTTATCAAAATTATAAAAGTACAACCACACATAATAAACAATATTATTACAAGAAACAAATAAATAAAAAGGGACTACAATAAATAAATGTCAACAAGTGGCTTGAATAATCAATTCATTTTACTCAATGATCAAAAAATAAATACTAATGCTCTGCTTTTATTTATTTTTTTTCTTTCCACAAACCTTAGTCTGTCCGGTTCATTGTTGAGGGATGACATTGGGTTAGAGGCAGGCTTCACCCTGGACACCTTACCAATCCATCAGCAGGGCAACACAAAGACAAACATCCATGCATCCACACACTCACAAAGTCAACTGAGAACCCCTAATTCACCCAACATGCATGTTTCTGGATTGTGGGAGGAAACCTAAGTAGCCCAAGTAAAACCAAGCAGGGGAGACATAGAAACCCTGCAGAAGCCTGCCAAACTGATATTTAATCCTTAGGCGTTGTTGCCATGAGGTTTCAGCAATAACCACACCACTGAGCTGCCTGCATTTTACCCCAATAAATGTATAAATGTGCAGACTAAAAGAAACAAAGGACTCCAGTAGCTCAGTGGTTGCTGTAGCTCTACTTGGAGAGAATGCTTGACTAAACTTCTGAACATGATTTACAGATAAAGCCGTGTTTAGACACTGTCTTTAAAATAAGTTTCGCATGCACTCTGAATTATGGGAAGTCCTCTTCATCACTTACTGCTCCACGGTGGTTTTTCAACCATTTCTTTTGAAAACCTCTAATCGTTGCAAGATCCACAAATGTAATGGTTCAAGGACGGACACATTGCTGCTCAGGCCCCATATTGGGGGTTGATTTATTCCACAAGCCGTGCCCAAACTTTGTTTCCAGTGTTTAGAAGTCACCTAATTCATTCACCGTCCTGACGGTTTCAAGAGTTCAGCCCGATGCTCAGCCTCAGGTTCAGTCATTCAAACTGGACACGCGTGTCAGAACTAATATCAAATCTTCACAGACATTCTGAGGAAAATAAGTCAATTGCAAAACAGCTTTTGGACACATACAAGTCCAAGCAAACCACTTGGCTGAGTTATTAAAGTCATATCAGTCAGGCGTTTTATAAGGAATCAGACTGATTATGAGGCGATATCTAAAATATTAAGTTACTATCAACCCATGTCTAATTAACACATCTTTTTTTTTCTATCAGTATATCATTTGTAGAAAGTGGCATTATGGTTAGAAATTTACTTCAAGAACACAATTTGGTCATGTTTACTATAGTTTCCTGTTAAAACCTCCCATTTTTCCTATATGGATAATAAACGACTTCCCAACAGCCCTTTGAGACCAAGTCCAGATAATGAGCTTATTTTGATTCCTGGGAATGAATAAAGGTGCTGACCTACCTTTATCACAGCTGTCACTGTGTGTTAACAGACACGCTCATGTTTGAAAGCAGGATTTATGTGAAGTGACAAAAAAACACAGCAAGCCTTTTGCTGCAGGAGATGTTTTGTCTGTGGTGATGTTTGAGCAGCCAAATGTCCTTCTTTGGTTCCTGTCTGGGGTCAGACTGTGGCATTCTGCTACATAAACACGCCTTGTTTTTTCAGACTAGACCGTGCTTCACAGTGAAGTCAACATGACATTACAGCCCCTGAGCAATTTTAATAAGGCTCATAAACATGCAGCTGCCTCCTTGTTCTTAATAAGTCATGGCACAGCCAGTGGATAGTTTGTGAAACATCGAATTTGTAAGACATAAACTGTCCTCTGATGTAAGATTTTGCCATTTTATGTAGGGAAAGAAGCTCACATAGCTACTTTGCGGTGGTCCTTCATAATGACAGACTACATCTTTTTGCTACAGCTGTGATGTTTTTTGATTGTCGAGGCTGAAATAATACTTGCCTTCATAAAATACCCATGGGAAAAACAGTTGCAGTAGAGGCTCAATTTCTGTACGTTCACAAATTAAAACACAGTACTACCTTTGTGTTGTGATTGCGTCCCATATAACTCACTCAGAGTGATAACTCATATCCGTGTTTTTTTTTTTTTTCTCTTTTTGACAAAGATAAATCGTTTTCCTCAGCAGGAGTATTTAAAGGGTGGGCTTATATTGGAAATCAGCCTTCAATAATAAACTGAATTCAAATCAATAATAAATTCTATTCATAAAAGAAACTCAAAATCTATTGAAGTTTGAAAAATTTAATTGCTCTCGCACTGATTTCCAAGTTTTGAAAAGCTGGAGTCCGTCTGGCCAACCACAAGCCAGACGGACTCAACATGGATGCACATTTAAAACTTATTAAAAGCTGAAAAATACATGTCTGTTTGTATGACAATTTATATTTCTTTAAGCTATACAAAGGGCGTTTTTTTTACCCCTTATTTAGCACAAAATATACCTCGTTATCAAAAGGGATTTTTTTTGTTGGTGTGTAAAACAGAATTGTGGAGTTTTTTTTTTTGTTTTTTTATTTGGTTGTATTGCTAATGATAAATAGCAAAGTATCAAGGCACAAAAAGAAACAAATTGGAATTAGTTTTTTATTTGTACCTTGAAAATGCACTCAATAATTGTTCTGGTGTTCTGGTCACCTACTTGTAGCAATTCAAGCTGATGATGATATTTCATAGATTTTGTTCTGGCTCTAAACACCTAAACATGTTTTGCTCCCAGAGTATCTTCCTCAAACAAAATAATTTTATATTTCTGAGTAGGAAGCCGTAGCATAAGTTACATTTTGTTCTGGCTCCTGATGACTCTTTTGTTATTGTTTTATTAAGAGCAGTTTCCTGAAGTGCCAGACAAATGCTAGCATGTTTCCTTACTGTTTAGATATGTCCTGTTGATAAGTTGGTCCATTACATATTTTAGTGCAGTTAGTGTGTGGACAAGAATTACAGAATGTTTTTTTTTTGTTTTTTTTTTGTCTCGCTTCATGACTTTAGACTTTTGTTTTGGATCTCGTAACAATTAATGAGTAATATTTCAACAAAGCAGAAAACATCAACTTGTTTTTTCTCTCACAGCTTTTATAGACATCCCTGTATAAATTGGAGCTATGATTCCTGACATGTTGCCAAGTTTTCATAAACATGTTTTTTTGGGTTTTTTTTTTTTTTTCATTGTTTAAATATGAACTTTTGCATGTGTGCATATGTGCTCTCTTGGGCCACAATATATAGAGCTGTTTGAACATAATGTTTCAGATCAAAAGGAAAAAAACATGGAAATTCCCCCGACGCTATTCTTTCCAGCTTTTCCCTCCACATAGTGCAGCAATTTGTCTGCATTCTGATATTCTCATTATAACATTCCAACCACTGAAGATATGTATTGTTTAAACATGTGTCAATGCCCTGTCACGTACCACAAAACCCACTCAACGTGTGTTGTGCGCATTGTCAAAGACGTCGTTGAGCTTATTTTACTTGTGTCTGGGAACGATTACACCTGAAGGCTTGTGCACTTCAAATGTAAAGCAATATCCCCATGCTGCTTAATTAGAGTGAAAAAAGGAAGATGATGGCAGAAATTATTGACTGTAATTGGCTGTGAATGAAAAGTATATTCAATACCTGCTTTTTCAATCACGTGGACGTTTTGAGAGAAAATCCAAGACCTGTAAAATGCTTTGACCGTGATTCAGCTGACATAAAAAAATAAATAAATTAAAAAAAAAACTATGTCGGAGAATCAAGCCTCTTGCCAACTGCGGTTCAGAAATGTATGCGCCAATTAGATTGATTAGTCATGTTATTCAAATCAAAACCTGATTGCTGGCTGGTTCATGTTCTACAGAAATTCATTACACTTGTTGAAAACGCACACCAACTCAACAGTGATTAGCTCTGATTACATGGTTAGATCTGTCTAGGACCAACAGGGAAAAATAATAAAAAATATTTTAGTCTTTTCATCTGTTCCTCCTCCAGGTTTATTGTTTGAGTATCACGCAGAAACACTATGTGTGATATCACTTTACGGGGAGTTTCTCAAGTCATCACTGACACACAAAGAAAATTCACACCCTGAGGTAAAAACGAATGTCTCCACGTCATTCAACCACCACCTTCGAGGGAGACTTGGCTGCTCGTCATCTTCCATCACACTGCAGTTACTGGCTGCTGCCGGAGACGAGCTTCCACAGCGTTGCTCCTGACTCACTCTACCCAGCCTGCAAACCGTTGTTTTTAGTTACAGGCTCCCTCCGGCTTAAAAGAAACTGTGATTTATGCCATGCATGTTCCTGTGAAAAAAGAAAAAAGAAAAAAATGAGCAACCGTATACACACCCACAAAAACAGAAACCAGACTTCTGTAAGCAAAAAAAAAAAGTCTCAAAGACTGAAATTTCCCACTTTCAACAGATTGCTTTCTCTGTAATTTTAAATATGTATGAAAAGAGGAATTATATTTGCTTTCCTTGGATTAGTTTCAAAAGCCTTGATAAACTTTTACTTGGCTTCACAAATGAATTTGTGAGAGAACTCATGAGAAATAAAACAGGAGGAGTGAGATGGATAGGGGAGGAAGTGGTTGTATCCGGTGGGTGTCAGGCCAGTTAAGGGCGTGTCAAATCACAGTTTCCACACCCAGTCTGACACCAAGTCTTACAACTGACTGAATGAAAATATGAAATGGATTGTGTTTCCCTCCTTGGCATTCTGTTGTAAAGACCATGTTTTCAGAGTCCTAACAGAGGATTTCTCCTCTTTCTTTTGCCACCGTTGTTTGCTTAAAGAGAGACAAAGAGTTTCAGGAGAATCTTTAAATATGATTTTGGAATAAATACTACAATAATTACAATAATGAAAGCTAGTGTACAATTAAATGACAACAGATTGATTAAATAATTCAATGAAATAATGTAAACATATGCATAGAGTGATCTATTACATGTGTTTCTTGCTGTTGTATTCCAATTATTTTAGGTTACAGATAATAAAAACCCAAATTGTAGGTTCTCTCAAATTTTGCATAATACACGCACTTGTATTCAATAAATTAAAATATTACAGAAAAAAATCTTTTAGTTACTCAGTTCACTAAGTGAACAAACACATCTATGTATGACCTGTAGTTTATACATGTGTTCAGGCCTTTATTTATCATTTTTATGATGATTTTCCACCTGCAGTTAATTCAAACATGACATTTAAATCAGCATATTCCTTCAGACAAATAAAAATTGAGTATTTTTGGATACATATATGTGGGCTTAATGAAAAGCATGTTTAATGCTTTTGATTTTTCAAAATATAATTTTGTTATTGTAGGCAGCTGTCAGGTCCTGGTCATCCTCTGTATCTCCATAGAGCTTGTTAGCATAGAGAGGCATGCAGTGCTTTAACATTTCTTGGTAAGTGCCAATGCTATGGAGCCCATCTGGTGGCTTGGGATAAAAAAAAATAAAAAAAATCATGGCAACGACTTGTTATAATTAAGTTTTTCCCACAAAATAAATACATCGTTCCCACAACATATTGAGCCGTGTCTAAATAAACAAGTCGTTTCCATGAGTTATTAAGTCGTGGCCATGTTTTTTTTTTTTTCCTCCCACGTCACCAGACGGACTCTGTACAACTCTGACTTTAAACTTGTTAAATTACAGTGGACCAATAGCAGGTGATCATATCATCTTTACACCGGATCACATGTGAGTTAGATTCTGTGCCTCTTCATTATTCCTTCGGACTTTGGATGACAAGCTTGAAATGCAACACTTTTATGCCTGAAAAGTTGTTTTTTTATTCTGTTTATTACAATAATCATATTGTAAACTGTTATTTCTCTGTACATTTGAGTTTCTGGGCATTTTCTTACTGATTGTATTGTTCAAGATGGTTTTTATTAAATGTGATTTCTTTGTGAAGCACTTTAATGTGGATTGATTTGTATAAAAAGATGCAATGAAATAAAAACTTACTTTTGTTCTAGTAAGTCTCACTTACTAGAACACACAAAGTTATGCATCATCATTAAAATAGTTTGCTGAAACAAATGTATTGTGCAAGTTATTTTCAGAATTGTACCGTACTGATCTACTTGATGAAAAGACATTCAGATGTTAGCATTTCATGTCTGACTCAACGTAACTGATCTTGATATTTTCCTGCCAAGTCACTGTAGTAACATAAAGCATCAAACGGATGTAATTTGAGCATTTGAGCGAAATATGTCAGAATGATGACAGGACAGATAGAGAATGAGCGACACAAAGCCTTTTTTGTCTGATTTTATTGGAAAACCCCTTGATAAAAATTGAGTCCATTTAAAGAACAATATTGAAAAACATAAAAGGAAGAAAATTACAGCAATTAATTTGAGTCACGTTAAAGTTCAAGGTTCTTTGATTTGTTTCTGGCTCTTTACATGTCTGCTCAGCCTGGAAATTTAGCTCTAAAACTGGTTCACTACCTCAGTTACAAATGCAACTCTTGTTGGTTCATGCAGTTCATGTGCATGGCTGCAATGCAACTTGCAGTGTTTTAAGAACCTTATACTGCATTTTGATTTTAAACACTAAAGGATATCTATAAAAGTATGTGTCTCTTCCCTCAGGAATACTCCTCCGCTCATTCTAAAGGACTTTCAATTGTTTTTCAGGCCAAAATAGACATAATGTTCTTTTGTACTGGGTAATTCATTAATTTTGAAAATTCTAGTAACTAGCACTGACATTTCTGCTGACTACCACCGAAGGCAGCTCATGTAAGGCAAGGCAAGGCAATTTTATTTATATAGCACCTTTCAGTCAAAGACAATTCAAAGTGCTTTTACAGAGAAACAATACCAATCAGACAAGAAACACACACACAAAAAAAAAAAAATAAATTCAAGAATAGGCAACTTCAAATAGAAATGTTTTTAACCTTGTTTTAAATAAACTCAAAGTTGGGGCAGACTTGCAGTGAGCCGGAAGCTTATTCCAGAGGGCTGGAGCATAAAAACTAAAAGCTGCTTCCCCATATTTTGTTCTAACTCTCGGAATGACTAATAGGTTTGATCTTAAAGGTCTGGGAGGTATGTAGGGCTGGAGAAGATCCGGAATATAATCTGGGGTTTTGTTGTGTAGAGTTTTATACACCAATAAAGAGATTTTAAATTCTATTCTTTTAGCAACTGGGAGCCAGTGCAACGATCTCAGAACTGGACTGAGATCGTTGTACCACCAGCAGAAGCTGTACCACAGTTTGAGAACCACATTACATACAGAGACTGCATACTCAACTGTTTCTTTCAGTAATGCTGATGTAAGCCCACCTGGACACAAAACAGATGTGCGAGTATTGTGTCTACCGGGGGGCTTGAAATATAGATGTACAACAACAGTGCTATAAAGTGCTCGAAGTGTTAGATCATTTAAATTTAGGACCCAACTAAGCAAACGAGCAGCGTAGCTTTAAAACTGCGTTAACACTTGAAGGTTGATCTGATTACCCTCTACAATGACTAAGGAAACACAAAGTGAGCTACTCAGGCCTGTCAGTTAAAAATGATGAGGGCAGGACTTGCACATTGTAGCTTTATGCACATTTCTTCTGAATGGACACGGGTTGACAGAACTCACATCTTGGACCCCCAACATTTTTTTTTGCGTTTCGCCTAAAGTACCGATTCTAAAGAATGTTTTTGTCAGGTTGTTTAGCTCAGTCCTGTCAGACTGTAATCTTGACGGATGAATATTTTCATTGGGGCAGAAATGCCTGAGCTAAAGACTGCAACCTAAACTGGCCTTTCCACTCTGGTCTTACAATGGGTATATGGTTTGTAATTCTATAGGAGCAGAGGGGGTTTGAACAAACATGGCTTTCAGGGAGGAGGATGGGCAAGGCTGCGGTTTACCACATTCTGCTACAGTATTAAATAACTCCCCTTCACATGCCTGTCACCTTGTAACCAGTAGTGTTAGAACAGTGCCTGAAATGCCGTGGGTAACCTGTTGCCTTCTCCTTACGCCCAAACTTTTATACTTGTGCAGTGAAACTCAAATAACCCATCGTTTTCTAAACTATCTGGTAGCTATTCAGAAAACACACGCAGTTGTAGAACTTCCAGGCATCATCCATCACCTCAGCCCACCAGTGGGAATTTTTCTTTTTCTTCTGTGAATGAGACACGCAAGCAACTGACGTGATCGGCACCAGGTCACAGACTGGACACACAAACACATCTGGGGCTGGACAAACACAAACACGTGTAAAACACAGGTCACTTACAGGGAACACACAGGTGCCCCCTTATGCTCGAACGCCAAAAGCCGCTTACTTCTCCTCTGGGTTCTCACACTGTGTAATTATTTTCAGGCTTTAATCCCCATTCTTAATTAAAACCTTGCGCATTTTTCCACCCATTCTTACCAGAATCGTGTCCCACCTCTTACCTCTCCTGCTATGCGGATTATGTTTGCAGTACACTGTATAAATAGCTCTGAGTAGGTGGCCTTGTAATGGAAACGCACACATATATGAAAATCAAAGGCTCAGCCTTCTACTTTCAGTTGCTCTGCACATTAATCAGGACTTGTCTGCTTCACAGATGTGTGTCTGAGCACATGCGCGTCTGCATTTCTGAGGTGGTAAATGTGCGGTGGGGGCACCCATGCGTGTCTGTCTGGAGACGTGTGTGCGTGTCATGCAGCAGGTGAGAACATATGGCAGATCGGTTTACATTTTTTCACAGGAGAAAAATGTCACAGTAAAAGTTGTAAGTTGGATTAAAGACGTTTATATGAAAAGCACACGCAATTTAAACTTCAACATTCTGTCTGTTATTTTACAAACCTACAAAAAAATTGAGAATAGGCTTGCTAATGAAACAATATCTATTTATATTATAAGACTTTTCCTTTATATTTTCCTCTTTGCAGATCCCAGTCCTGAGATGTCTCTCCTGAAAAAGCAGTCTTTTTTCATCGTTTTTCTGAAAAAGAAATCTGGCGAAATATTATATGTGTTTAACTTTCAGTGCTTTTCTAGAACAATATTTTGAACTTGTCACTCTTCTTTAGACAATCCTAGATTGTAGTCTAAGGTGGCTACTAAGCTGAGGTATGTTTTCCCAAAATACTTATATATTTTTCCTTAGGTTTTACGTTTTCCCAAGGCAGGGGTGCGGTCTGGCAATATGAAAGCCAGATTTTGCTACAGTTCTCTCCAATATCTTACTTTCAAGATATTGAAAGTAAGATATTACTTTCAATATCTTACTTTCAATAAGAAAGTCTTTCACCAAGGATGGTGAAAGACTAATATTTGGTAGAAAATGATTGGTGTCTCTCTTGAGATATTAGTGTGATGAAAGATTTGGATGTTTGGCTTAAGAAAATGCAACAAATCAGAAGCTCCGACACTGACAACTCTCAAGACTCCAGAGATGCTGACAAGAATTACTTGTGGCTTCAGATTCAACGTTCTTAAACTTTTAATCCAAATACATCATAAAAGCCTTCATAGATTCATTGGATTTTGTCAGAATATAAATACTTAGATTGTCTTTTTACCACCATTTTATTTTACTCTACTTCTTTGTGTTGCAATTTAATCAACTTTTGTTGTTTTATAATTACATTTATGAATAAAGTTTACCTCCATTTTCCAAAATTATTCAAATTTGGAAAATGGACATGAAAAAAGAAAAAAGAAAAAAAAAAAAAAATATATATATATATATATATATATATATATATATATATATACTTTTTATTGTTTTACAAACAAAATCTGAAAAGTGCGGCATGCATTTATACCCAACTCCCTTTGTTGTTTTACCCTGAGGTAAAATGCAGTGCAGCCATTTGCCATCAGAAGTCAACTTGTTGGTAAATAATATGTGTAGTTTAATGCCAGTCAACATAAAACTGTTGTTTGAAGACCTCAGGGCTTTGTTAGATTAATGAAAGCCAAATGAGCACGCCAGACAGCTCAGCAGTAAAGCTGTGGTGATTTTTAAAGGGCTGATTGTAAAACAACCTCCAACGCTCTGAACATCTTTCAAAGGACAGTTCAATAAATCATCTCAAAATCGAAAAAGAATGGCACAACTACAGACATCCCATGACATTGACAGGCTGGTTTTTGAGATTGTTAATCAAAGAAGAAGCCAGGAGGCCTGAAGTGACTCTGGAGGAACTGCAGAGATTGTTCTTATGGGAAAACTCACCAAGAAGACACTCAAGAAATCTCTCTTTTATGGAAGAACAGCAAGAACTAAGCCATTGTTGAGAGAAGGCAACAATGCGTCCTTTTCGCATTTTCCTTCTGGCCCTGAAGGAAGCATAGCAAATATGTGGAAAATGTGTTTTTGTCACAGGAGACCAAAATGTAACTTTCTATCCCACAATCAAAATGCTAAATGTAGAGGAAAACAAACAGTCCACATGACTTTTAGTACAGCATCCCCACTGTGATACTGTGTTGCTTGTGATACAAACAACCAAAGATACAATGGATTGAGGCTAAATGTAAATTTAGATTTTAATTTTTAAATAAATTTGAAAAACAAACAAACAAAACAGCAGGATTTTCCTCCTGCCTCACTTTTATGCACTGTTTTGTGTTGGTACATGACATAAAAACCAAATAAAACAGAAGTTTGGCAATTGTAACAACACAAAATGGGAAAAAGCTTAGAATGTCTGAAAACAAGGCATCATTTGCAGTGTCTTTTACCTGATCATTTTTATTTATTTATTTATTTTTTGCAGGTGATTTAGCTGGTCTGCTTACAGAAAGGCCCAGAAATTAGGCTGGGGATTAAGAATCAGAGATTTGAGTGCTGCGGTGGTGAGGGTGTTGGGACATTGTGGTGGGTCTGCCGGAATACACAACTGGGCCGTAAACTGAAAGCAGAAGTGCTCAAATGACCCAGACCAGGCCGTGGAGAAGGATAATGTCAACATTTAAAATACACCACTGTAGTTCACAGAAAGTCATAACATCGCTTCCACACGCAGCCCCCACAGAGAATTTCGCGTGTGGGTTTTTCTTAGCCACTTGGGGGCAGCGATTCAGTCGACATGGTGAGAATCTAAGCAAGATGTTACCGCAGAACACTCCTGAGATAACCACTAGATTTTGCTCAGTTATATCATTATTCCAGATGGGAAACGTGGCTTGGTAGAAGTAGAAGACTGCAGAATTACAAACTTAGAAACAAATGTTCAAAATATCGCCCAAAATATTTATTACACTTTGCTTAAAATAATGCTGATATACCAATTAATCCGCTGTATTGTAGAGGAATGAAAGGAAAATAAGAAAGTTCTTATTCTGCTTAGACTCAAATTACTTATTCAAATTAATTATTGAAATTCTTCTGCATTTTGACACATGAGCTCAGTTTGGTGGACTTCACCTTCTTCAAGCTGAGCGGATGTTGTGTGCAGATTTTAGATGCTGAGGCGACATAAACAAACACAAACAGATCAACTACAATCAGAAAAATCTCTTGTTTGAAGTCATGGACTACAAATGTAAAGTTAAAACCAGATGTACAAGAATACATTTAACCTTTTCCCTGCTTAGTGGCATTAAATCAGACTAAACAGTTCAGGTTTTAAGTCACTTAGGATTACCGGAATAATGGATAAATGCCAACTTTTTTTCCAGAGCATTTCTATTACTTTCTTTAAACTCAAAAGTTGGCAAACACCAATATTGATGTGACTTTAAACACCAGATGATGCCAGGAATTTGCCAGTTTCTGATAGGAGAACAAAATATTTCAGTTAAATATTTTGGCATGATCATAAATATGATCGCAGCTGACCATACTGCTTAATCTCAGTCTGACAGAAGATTAGCGGCCACACCTAAAGAGGTATGGCCGCTAAACTAGGCTAGGCTAATTCTGTCATGACAAATGGAGCAAATTATTGTGAAAAAGCACAGTTTCTACAGGTTAAAGGGCAATGTCAACAAATGCTAAATAAATATGCGTAAATTTGAAAATTCCAAAGAGAAAAATCAAGTTTTATTTATTCTGACATCTCGCAAAATATATTTTGTAATCCTGGCTGACTTAAATCTGCAGCTAAGAAGCTGAATTTATACTGAGGACAAATTTCACATATTGTTTCATATTGGGGTGATTTCTGGAGGCTATTGAAGGTTGTGCTGGATTTTATTTAGGTTTATGAAAGTAAAGGAAGCAGAATGTGAATGCCTGCCGCACTTTTCAGATTGCCATGCACGGAAAAAATAAAATAAAATTCTGCGTCACTTTCTTTCCACTTCATAATCATGCTTTATTGTGACAGACTGTGAATGAGCTTGAGCTGACACTATATTTGTGAATAGAAGAAAAAAGAAAGACTACTATTCATGTGAATATCATAAACCTTCTAATATCCTCTAAATAATCCAGATTTTTTTGTATTGATTTGACTCACAGGTTGATGACTGTTTTTTCTCGTGAGCTGTCAGTTTTGGATGAAACATTTGGTTTTTGTTTTTTTTACCAGTTCAGTTCCCATCTGTGACTTTCACTCTCCACATCAGCAGCTGGCCACACTGACAGTAATATTTTTGGGGATTTTGATTTGGATCTGACTGGGTGGAATTTCTCAATCGGAGGAAATTTGGTTTCCAAACCATTTCTGAGTTTGCTTGAAATCTCTGGTATGCTGTGTAGAAACACTCGCCAGGGTGTCTGGGGACTGATGTAAAAAAATCTCCAATATCTTGGGAATTTTGTTGTTTTTAAATGAAGATACCTCTGCTTTTGTCAAACTTTGAAAACTTTGAAAACACAAACAAACACATTTTAGATAAATATGATCACAGCTGTCGTTCCTTGCTTTTTACTGTGCTGGAATTGTCATGGGTGTGCCTTTTTCTGATTGAGTAATTACTTCAGAACATTCCTCAGAGTGTTATGATCCTACGGCAATAAATTAGGGACAAGCAAGTTTAGCGGAGAGAGAAGACAACTTGCATGCATCAGTTGTTCACACATTTTTTCAAAACTTTGGGTTTGCCTTGAAAAAGTCAAGAAAACTTGACTACGTCTTCATCTTCAACAGATTCTGTAGCTTTGTGCGGCTTCCCTCAATTTATGTTATGTCGAAAACTGGAGATGCCTCTGGTGCCTAAGAAAAACGCCCAGCAAGTGTTTTTTGTTTTCACCACCTTGTGAGAGATACTTCTTCATGTTTGGCTCATAAAGGGATAGGGTGGGTTTCCTCCCCGAAGTGTTGCTCTGTAGAGTTGTTGTTGCTCAAAGACATCAGTCAGTGTGTTACGAGCAGCAGACAACTCCCTGAACATCTTTAGTTTAGAGAAACAAATATTCCTGAAGACCTGAGGGTTGGCCTAATGACCTGTCAGTTCCAGAGCAGGTAAATATTACATGCTGATAACAACTCCACAGATTCCTATTGTAAAAGTACCAAAATCATCTCTTTAATGTGTGTATATCATATTTTAGAGCAACAATCAGCTCTAAAAGCAGATAAGTCATCTTAAAATGCATTTTCTGAAACAGAATGACCCTTTAGAACACAATGTGCTTTTTTGCCATAGATTTTAGGTCAGTACAAAATATTTGTTTACATCTTTAAATTGCATTACCACCCATCTAAATTTTTCTAATACATCGGTCACAATAGTTGCTAGCAGCAGTGACAAATTATATATTTGCACCTTTCAAACATTACATGAGCAGTAACAGCCTGGATAAACATTTTAGGATCGAAAGACCTCATTATTGTAAGAAAATTAAACTGTGTGGAAGATTGTGTCATCTCACTGTTTGCAGCCAAGCCCCTCATGACAGATTACTTATGGAAAATTTAGGTCATTTGTGTTTGAAACGTAGTGCTTTTGAATTTTCTTGCAGGATGCCGGTTTGTTGGATGTCCAGATTAAAGTGCACAGACTGACTGCATAACTCGCCATAAAAATGATTATCACCTCCTTAGCCTTGGTCACCAATTGTGTTTTGATAACCGAAACCGAGCTTGTTTATCAAAATATAATTGTACTCATGATGACATTATTCAGTTCATAATGCCATCACACTTCAACAACCTTCTGCCTTGGCCTGAGTGCCAGTTTTTCTATCTTTTTCACACATTTCTCAACATAAAATCAGAAAATGAATCAAACAATTGTGAGATACAAGCCTACACATTGTTGGAAAAGAACATTGTAAAAATTGTATAAGTTCTTTAGGTCTGCAAATTATTCAAACTGTGTCTAATTTATGTTGGTACTATGCAGTTGGTGCTAATAATCATTTTAAAGCTTTGTCTTTCATATTTGGTTCAGGATCAGAAAGACCGACCACTTTTCTAGCTGGAATAAAACTGTGTTATGGGTCAATGATTTTTAATTGGATCACAATTTAAAACTATGGCGTATATGTACTTTTATAAAGTATTTGTAAAACATTTATCAAACTGTGCTATCACGTATAGGTCAAATACCAGGAAAGGTGTGGTAGACTGTAGTGTCCAACATCTGGATCTGATATCCACCGCTCTATCTCTGGAATGACGCAGAAAGAAAACCAGGTTCCACCCTTTCATCCTGTCTTTATCCCCCTTATCTCTACTATCAGTGAAAATGCCAAAAGCTGTAAAAAAAACTTTACATTAATTTGCAGAGCTGAGCTAATATGGATTAAAGTTCACGTTTTGTCATAAATTACCCGGTAGCCCTGAGAAAGAACGATAGTTTTGTGCAGAGTGATGATTTACAGACCTGCTGGCAAAAAAAAAACAAAAAAAAAAAACATTTTTGTTATATATGTAACATTTTTCTTTTGCTAACTTATCAGGTTTCTTATGATTTGTGTCAAATAATTTTGTAATCATCACTGCATAGTTATTTACTAAGCTTCAACATGCTGTTATAGTGAAAAACACACACATCCATCCTCTCAGTGCACAAACTGAGGAATGTATGAGATGGACGTGACAATACTTGAGTTGTTTTCAGTATTTTATTCAACCACAAAGGTGCAGAGGAACACGATGAGAGTGAAATATAACAATGCTCTCAGACCCCACATTTTCAACAGCTGAACTTTCCATCACCTCTAGGCGCAGGGCAGGGACACAGCAGAAAAAACAAAACAGAGGATTGAGGGGGGGAGGGGGGGAATTCCTGCTAGGAATCCGTGTGTCTTAATACCACAGGAATGCACAACTGGAATTTACTTAACTGTCATGACAGCTATGGATTCACAGAGAGCGAGAACAACACAAGTTGTCCCTGAAAGTTATGCAACTGTATGTTTTGTTACTGTTTGTTCTCGACAAATAGAATAATTGTCACTGTCCACAAACAGTCATGAAGCTTGTGAGTTTTTCCACAAGTGATTTACAAAGAAAATATTCCCTAATTCTATATTGAGTTTAACAAGTTAAAGTAACATGCTGTGGGCTTGTTATTAGCATAGCTTAAAGAACTATTTTTTATTAGACTAGTGGAATGCTCAAAATTTTACAACATTTTTGCCCTATTTCATCTAATTAAAGGGCAGATCTGCCACTAAAGATTTACCGTGCTTTAAAAATCTGCCCAAGGGCATGTCTGGAGTTAACAACCATCCTTACGCTTCCTCATATGTAAAATAAAAAAAAAAGTGCTATTATTTGGCTTCTTTCTGTCATGCAAAATCCATTTTGTATTTTTAACAGGCCAAAGCTGGAGTGGAGTGTAATATTTGTTCCATTTAACAAAAATCTAATCAATCAGTTCCAGTGGTTTCAATGAACATTAAACCTCATCATGTCTTCCTGGTTCTGTGTTCAGGCTACAAAATAGTGGAACTTATGCTGGGAGAGCTAGTCAGTCTCAGGTGTTATTTGAAACATATCTGCTGTGCTGGTATAGAATAGCTAAAACGATTCCTGCATTTGATGTTTATATAGAGGTGGGAAAAAACAGTCAGTTCTCAAACTGCAGAGTAAATTGAGAATGGTCCCCTTATACTACGTTGTATAAAGTGTACATATTAGCCCTTATGCAGGATAAAAGTTGTCTGCTGGGAGAAGCCCCAGGAGGAAGTGGAAAAAAAAGACAATAACTGCGGGCGATCTATATATTTTACTAATTTATTCCATTTCAGAAACTACAATAAGCATAAGCATTTAAAATCAACAAAATAAATGGAGCTCTTTTGCAGAAGCATAATATCACAAGGAAGAGCCTTCTGAGAAACTACTTGCCTGTGGCGTCACAGAAGCAGCACAGTGTGCTTTTACACATATTCATCTTATTTTGTTGACCAGACTGACTTAAAAAAAAAAAAAAAAAAACTCAATCTTAGCCTCATGGACTGACTGTATGGACAGTTTTTTTTTTTTTTTTCAACTTCTAGTTGATTTACATGGGCAGAAAACGGGGAGGAGAAAGGAAATGACCCAAGACTGGGAGTCAAACCCAGGACAAGAGCGTTGAGGTCTGCACATGGAGAGCATGCTCTACCAACTGAGCCAGCCAACCCTCTGGATCAAAACCAAGTGGTTAAAGTCCAGCTAGAGTTTAGCACTTAGCACATTTATGATACTGGAAGACAAAAGGCTCCCAAACACCTAGTTACTTGTTACATACGTGTCGCTCTTTCTCGCTATAACAGCCCTCCTCAAAGTAAATCGTGACAACATAAACCTGGGCCCTTGTCCAGAGTTGCAGCTCACAGTTTCAGCTGGTTTCAACGTTTCCAGTGGCTTTGTAATATGAGCCTCTGTATCAACCCATTTCATTCTGGCTAGACAGGAAGATATGGATCAGCAATTAAAACTTGTGTCTCATCAGACACATATTGTATTGTTTCTGTTCAGTGTGAGATTATGCCACTGCAATATGCTTTTGTTGTAAAAAGACTAAGATGTAGGCTTTTTACATGCTTTTTTTAAAATTATTATTACATATCCTTACCCAGGGTGTCAATAAATGTTGCATGCACTGTATAAAATGTCCCAGTACCTCTAATTAGTAGCCAAGCTCTTGGTCACAGTGGTGTTTTTCTTTAACACCAGGAAAGCTGTTTCCTCTCATTAAGCCAAGTCTCTCATATGGACGGTCCCATTCCCAGACCGCAAGACTTTCTTTACATTGCATAAAAATTGTGTGAAGAATTGATGAGTGTGCAAAATGTTATGCATTACCAACGATTGACAAAGGTTGAATAAGAAACTAGAAAGAGGGGATGTGGATTTGAGGACAGGACATTTGTCCAGGAAAACTGGATTTTTGTCTTTTGTAGGATAAGTTTAAGTGTTTTACTATGCTTTTGCAAAGCTTGAGAACATTGTCAAAAATGTAAAAGTGACAGGGACATTGTTACTTACTCACTTATCACAGGATGAGCTGTTAATACCAATAGGAAAATCCACCCAGAAACAACTAATGAACAGCTTTCATTTTCTATTAGTAAGGGTTATGTAACCCGAAGGAGGAACACCCTTTCATCGGCAACGAAAAACAACATTTATTTTGTTCTTGTGCTTAAGTTCACCGCTGGGTTGATCTCCTCCTTAACTACTAATGTTTCTATTTAATCTACATGAGGAAAATATTTGTGAAAGCTTTGGTTGATCTGCGGAACACCCTTGCTAGACTTCATGTTTCTTTCGACGGATAAGCTCATGTTCTGGCAAAGTGCCCACTGATCCTTCATCCTCCGTGGTGATTTGTTTTTCTTAGAGCTATTTTTCCTCTCTTAGTGCCACACTGTTTTTCCTGTCTGTTTTCCAAAGGAAAATACAAGTCTATTCCTCTGTACAGCTATTCTCATGAGATTTTTCCTCTTAGAGCAGACCTTAGGGAAACAAGGCAGGGCCCAAGTTGGAAGCTCTATTATGCTATTAAACACTTTCAGAAGCTTTGAGGCTAAAATACCACATCTAGTAAATGAATAATGTGTTGTTGTATTTTTTTAAAGTTAAAAAACCCTAGAATTTAAATAAAAGTGAATTGTGAAGCAATCATATAATTTTATATCCGCTGCAGTCCATCATGTGGTATTTACATCATCACTAAAAGCCACTTCAAAAGAGCTCAATATCTGACAGCAACTGAGCTGCACATCAGTCCCTTTGTTTGTAGTCATATTAATCCCACCCTCCAGCTTTTAGAGTTGAGACTGACAGTTAAAGTAAAGTCATTATGTGCTGTAACTGAGAAAAAATTAAGGTTTGTCATAAATCGGACTGAAAGGAAATTTCATTGATGCTTACAATTTGATTTGACTTCACTTAGTATTTCAGAGATTTGAGTTGACTCATAGCTAATCTAAACTCTAGTATTTATTTATGTTAATGTCAAACCTTGAAATTGACATTTTATGTAATGGACTGCAAACTTTTATTTTATTTTTGTTTTTGCATTTTTTTTTTTGCATTTTTGAATATAAAAACAGCCTTCCACTATATCAGTGATTTTCACTGGTATAGTGGATTAAAATCAGCCACTGCCTTAGCATTCCCATGCAAACTTTTTTTTTTGCATTTTTGAATGTAAAAACAGCCTCAATCATTAGACATTTAATTTGACTAAAGTGATGAAGTACGATGCATAAAGAAAGCGTTTCTTTAATTTCCCATCGAGATATGAAATCTCTGTAGAATTAATTCCACATCCTCACATGTTACAGCCATATGTTGGCCATAAAGCTGTTGTGAACGTTGGCCAGTGAAGATAAAACTCAGCTGTGAGGAGGGCGGAGTCACTGAGAGTGAGAGCCGAGCAACGGAAAGTAACTGATTTTCTGACTGATTTTGGGAGTGGTGTATCTCAATATAATTTACATTAGTTCAATGACTCTACAGTATTTCCATTCTAAATTACACTATCACATGTATTAGTTCTTAATTTTTCATATTTGTGGAACTTTTTGTCCTTTAAAATAGTTTCATGTAAATCTGATATAATTTCTAAAAACATATTCAACATATATATATATATATATATATA
>NW_006799955.1:330431-378149 GCF_000485575.1 Poecilia formosa
TACAGTACAGTTCGTT
This sequence comes from Poecilia formosa, assembly GCF_000485575.1. Lineage (NCBI taxonomy): Eukaryota > Metazoa > Chordata > Actinopteri > Cyprinodontiformes > Poeciliidae > Poecilia > Poecilia formosa. The sequence goes on from NW_006799955.1 coordinate 330,448, forward strand.
ATTACCTGCCTTCCTGGTTAACCATTGTACCAGATTAAAATCAGTCACTCCCTTAGCATTCCTATGCTTAACAAAAACATATCAGTAAAGTCAATATTATCCTTTCATGCTGACAAAATGAAGCAAGAGAATACAAATTAAAAAAAAAATAAAAAAATACCTGAGAGAATGTCTACAGACTGAATGAAAACACTGGGGCTGTAGATATATTCCTAAAGGCTTCGCACAACTGTATAAATCCTTAGGGGGCTGTAACCCAGCACACTCCTTTGCTCACTTCCATCCGTTCTCTGTATGAGCTTAATTGGACAGCAAGACAGCACGTTGTCAGGATGTGTGCAAAATTCTTTATTGTCACTCACACACAGAGCCCTTTTCCAAATAAAACAAGAGATTTCCCCTGATAACGGTGCTCACATGGTTCACTGCCATGTAGAGTTGAACTGAAACCCAAGCCTCCCTGCTCCTACATACAATTTGGACTCTTCCCCTCCAGTGTGGAGATTTGTGTGTCTGGAAGTATCATTTTTTACTTTAAACACTGCAAGTCTTGGTCTGTCATGACGTCTCATGCTTCGGTTGCGCCGTGAAATATAAATACTTGGGGATTTGAAGAAGCATGTGCCTGATCTTTGCTCAAATTCATCCTGTATGACTGCTAAGCCACGCACTCTAGTGCAAAATACATCTTAAAGTCAAAACGATTATGTGGCCAAATAAAGATTTTATTCAACAGAACGTCATGCGAGGAGAACGTCACCACTCTTTTATTATGAAAACCAGACATTTGCTAATGATGACTCAAACTCAACAGCTTTAGATTGCTTGGAAATGGCATTATCTGTGGTTTTGTTAAAAATGCGCTCAGATAATGAGTGAAATGTGATATCATATTCTTATGAGTTGTTGGGACTTTCCCACTAGTTCTCTTTATTTGTTGCACTGCCAATGCATCTGCTCTCCACAAGCCAAACTTTCTTGTATATGGATATTTAATATTTTTCTTATAATGATATGGTCTGCTTGTATAAGATATTAATGATAGTAATTTTCAGCTGGAATCCACATTGGCAGCAATAGTAGATTAGTGGCAATTTCCAGGCCATGCCCTATCATACTTACTTTACCTCAATTTTTTTAAGGGAATGTTATTTTATTTTATTTTAGTTTATTTAATTGACTTAAGCAATTAGGGGGCTGTTTTCTTTACAAATTGCTGTTTGCACAATGGAATAAGGATTTGCAAATAATATTAATAGACTTTGATATTAGTCCGCTCATTTTTATCTGTGGTTCTATGATTGAATAATAAACAAAAGCCATAGTGATACTATGTAGTAACTAATCCAAAATCAGAAAATAAATCGGTAAACATTACATTGTTTCATAGTAAAATGGAACATACCGAGCAATGCACACAGGATCAATATCATATAAAGCACAAGCTTTAAACAACAGGAAAACAAATTACACAACACTTTGTAGCAGGACAAATTTCACTAAAACATTTTTGAAGGCTCAGATATAAAACAATAATTTCTTGCTTTTTTAAATGTTGCTTTATGTTTTCCCTCAATGCTTTCCTGTTGTAGCTTTCGACTATTTTTCTTTCCTCATCTGTTTCTTTGCTTTCTGAAATGTTGTGTTATCTGAAGCAGACAGGACCTGGTTTTTCAAACTGCTACAGTTAATTTCAACGCCTTTAGGCTTAAATTCCTCCTAAGTAGAAATCAATGGCAGTTTTGTCAGAATGTTTTCTCTAGAACAGACAACAGTGCTCCCCGCGTTCCTCACCGTTTGCTGCAAGCTGCCAGTCAGCTGCGTAGGATAACTGAAGGGACAGAAGTACAATTACGTTTATCCCTCATTGTTAAAAGACAAAACTGACTGTGTGGAAAAACAAATACTTTTATGAAGAAGGCATAGAATATACGAGCCCTTTTAAGGTGAACCTATTTCCACACAAAGATTTCAAATATGTTTTCATAAGTATGTTTATTAAATGTATTTACTCAACCTAAGGTGTCTTTTAAATACGCCTCTGGTAGGATACCTAGCATTTCAAGTAAATTCAAATTTAATCTCAACATTTAAAGTGGATTCATATTTAAAACTTATTTAAAATATACCTTCAACTGAACCAAATTCATGTCAGAAGCTGGGCTTTATCACTCTATTTTTTCTCTATGCATCAAAATTAATTTGTGCATAAAAATACATATAATATTAAGGATTAATAATAAACATTATCACAGCAATTAAGTGATTAAGAAATGCAACTTTTTTTGTTGATAAACATAAATACATCTATGTCACTTTGACGCTTTTGTAAAGCTGACAGATGCATCACCGGCATTCACCGTGTTGTATTTCCACTAGTGAATACTTGTGTAACAGAGAGCCAGCTTGTGCACGTTCAAGAAGTACATATGTATCAGTTTATATGCATGTACTATAACTGTATCCATCGATTCCCCACTTACTCACCTTTCATGTTGGTGCAGCTGAAGCCCCAGAAAGGCTTCATGCTGAGGATTTTGAAGTATTTGTTGAAACTGTCTCTGACTCTTTAGCACTCTCCACAGTGGGCCTGGCAGCTGTTGGAAACGCCAGATGAGGTCGAGCTCCGTACTCCCACTGGGATCAAGTGATAGTGATAGTTTATAGCTTTTATTCACAACAAATTTATCTTCTCCAAAGGAGATGCACACTGAGTGCCAACAAGTTTCCCTCATTATTGCTGGGAAACTTTCAGTAGTTGATGAAGTTGTTTTATTCTTGGCACTTCAAGAATTTAATTTCTTTCAGCAGACAGAGAAAAAAAAAATAAACCTTGACATAAAGAGCCTAGCACTGCCTCAAAGTTTTTCACATGCTGTCATAAAGGAGCCACAGTCTTGCCTGTCCTTTATTGACATTTTATTTATTTTAAGACAACATGAAGAAATGGCACGGCGGTGGTACCTGGGTAAAGCGCGCAACTCATGTACAGAGGCCTCAATCATCAGTGCGGTCGTCACAGGTTTGAGTCCCGGTCCGTTGACATTTGTCGCATGTCTTCCCTGCTTTTCTGTTGCTTCACTACCAAATAAAGCTCACTAGAGATAAAAAAAAAAAAAAGATTGTTTTAAAAAAAATACATCATAAAAAATTGCATGTTTGGGAAAAGAAAAGGATACAGAATTTAAAAAAGTCTTTCACAAGTAATAAAATGAAATGTGCATTTTACAGCTCAGACCCTCTTACTCAAAGAAATAAAATAAAAAAGAACAGTTCTGTGAAGGCCTCAGATGTTTAAGAACAAACAGTATCATAAACACCAGGGAAAACATACCAAATGTCAGGAATAAAGTTGCGCGGATTAGTTTATTTTAATCCTTAGGAGTCGATTAGACCCCAGACCCCTAAGGGTTAATTTCTTCTAAATGGGATTCTACAAAGAATAGAGTCAGGGAGGCTCAATACAAACCAGTTTTAAGTGCAGTTTTGAAAGCCATTTATTATTTTCAAATTAATTTACAATTATGCACACCTTTGTGTTACCTTTCAAATAAAATCCCTCCCCCAAAATCCATTGAAGACTTTACTTGTAATGTGAAGAAATGCAAAAAAAAAGAAAAAAAAAAGAGAGAGCTTATGTTGTGTGAATACTTCTATAAATTACTATAACAATGTTCAGAGAGAATCAAAAGCTTCTCTGCTCCCAGATTTATCAGATTTACTCTAGCCTTTATCTTTAATAAGGCCTATTTTTAATAAAGGCTAGCTAGAGTTTGTGAGTTGGAATATAAGAAAGATTACATGTTAATTTAAAGCTCATATTTTCAAGGCACCACATAAAAAAACAGTTTGGAAAATAAAACTATTTGATCTCAGAGAACTCTTATCAAAATTGGATTTCGAGGTTTCATAAACCAAACTTCTACCCACTGTGAACTCATATTGAAGAAATGAAAAACCTGCCAGCACACTTTTTCCTTTGTTTTTTCACTTCTTCCTCTATGCTAAAGTTCAAATTTGAAAGAGTAGGCTGTTTTATAAATTTGTAGGGCACACGGTAGCTGTACCAATAAATCGGTCTTTCTTCTTTTATAGTTCTCTTTTATTATTCAGAATGCCATTACATTTCTCACCTTGTACTCCCGTTTCTGGCCCTTTGAAGTGAAAAACCGTCCCCTGTGCAGTCGTAAATAACGACGGGCAAAGTGGTTCATTTCTCCCCAGAGGAAAGTTTCAAAGGCTGCTGCACACTGGCCACTCATGGTCAAAGGAGTTGCTCCTGTTAAGGTTTAAAAGTTAAGGTCAAGTCAAGGAGGAAGCAGCATGACATAAAATATCATTATTACTGTTGAAATAACTGACAGATTCACAAGATTTACGCAAATGACAACAGCAGACAGCAAACTTTACGAAGAACATACACTTTGTCTTGTTATTGAATTAGCTAAGAAGCATTAAAAGAAAATAAAAAACTTCCAGATTACATCACCATAAAAGCATTTACCCTTGTTTCTCATGGATGGTCACAGCATATTGCTTTTGCCTTCTTCTTTAATTTTACTGCATGGAAGACAAATAAATATCTGCAACTATCCATCCTGCTTTGCCCTCATTTTATGTGGAATACACATATAAAAACATGGTCAAGTTTATTTCGAGCAAGATCTGCAGGCGTACATTTGGAGTTTAAATCAACAAATGGGGGGTTTGTTGGATGGTTGGGTGACAGACTGTAAGAAATCACCTTCCCATGTTTTACCTCTGCAGGAATTCATTCTTCTTTTTTATCTATCATTTTTTTTAAACTTATAGTCTAAAAGTCCAAGAAATATATAGATACTCCCCACTGCAATGATAGCAAATAGAATTAATTTCCTGTTTGAAAAATGACTTTGCTCCAGGTGCATTCAGCACAGTGGGGTAGTAAAACAATATATTTCTGTAGCAACAACTGTAAATAACTATAGTTCTAGTTATATATTTATTGTCCTTAAACCTCTAAGAATGTGTACAAAACTTAGCTGTAAGTAAACTGACATTAAATTAGAAAAAGAGTCCATCAAGTAATTCTGCGACTTCAAAACAATCATGTACTATTTTTTTTTCTACATGTAGACAAACCTGAAAGGAGCCGTACATAAAAGATGGTCCAGGAAAATCACAGGATAAGAAGACAGTTGCATTGGTACCAGAGTTCAGAGTCTGAACTGAAATAACCTGAGCAAACATCTAATATTTAAGGATGTGAGTCTTGGCAAATTGCGTGATCTTGCAGCGTGCCCAAATATTTGCCTTGGGCTAGATTTGAAACTGCGGGAGCTTAGCCTTTAAAAAAACAAGCTTGCTTATAAAGAAACTATAAAAAATATATGATGTTTAAAGTTGTGCTGTTTAGATGAAATTTTATGGGGGTTTTTTTTGGGGTTTTTTTTTTTGTTGTACTTTTTGGTCTATAGGCTCCAAAGCCCAGACTTCTCATCATTACTCTTTTGCTTAATTTTTATCAGCTTTACAAATATTTACTGAAGGTCCTCTTATGAGGGATACTTTTGCTGAATGGGCAAATAAACTTAACCTGACATGAGCACAAAATGACAACCTCATCAGTTCTGAGACAAAGGGTTCTGTAGTTAATGATTACACGCTAGGAAACCCTAAGGACTTTTTACAGCTGCTGCATTCTCAAATTGTATCAGCAATGATATGTGGGGAAACGTTTACATTTTTAAACTAATGAAACCATCTGAATACAAACAACTGTGCATGTTTACGCTTATAATATAGTTCCTTCTTTTCTTGGTTCATTTCCACATGATAATTGGATCTACCTTTATTTCACCGGAAAATTAGCAGTTAAAGGAAGCAAAGAAAATCACGCTAATCTTTCTTCTAATCACGGATATCCTCCATTAAGAAGTGACCCACCAGGGTTCCTGTAGGTGTCTTCATACCAAAGGTTCAACACAAAGCATGTGACAAACAAAAAAAAAGATCTTGCTAATTAACCTAAGGCAAGGAGGCATCTCTCACTCCTCCCTTTCCTTCCCAGCCGTGGACCCTGACCTAAGTGACGTCAGATCTTGGCAGGGCGAGGCAACAAAGACATGCTTTCCATCTGACCATCACGAGGGCCTCTATTTGTTTTCTCAGGCCTGCAGAATGCACTTCTGGTGATCAGAGAGGGGAAGGTTTTTAATTAAGAAAACACATTGACTGGTTTGCGTTGAGATCTTAATTATCCGCCTCTAAGCAGGAAAATGTTAAAGAACAGCGTGCATGTCTTTATTGTTCCTGTGTTTTTAAGTGCTGGTTAAAGGTTAAATAAAGGCTACAAGCCAAAAGTTGAAGGCGTTTCCTCTTAAATGCTTTGAGACATACTTTTATGTAGATAACCACTGGTGAAACGTGAAACATAAATGCTCTTGGAGCGGCTGGTGAAAAATAAAGGTTAGAGGTGTTGGAAGGGTTTAATCCAGGTTTAAATTTACCAGTCATTTTAGACCAATTTTCTTTTTATTGTGGTTGTGAGTTTAAATCAGCTGCGTGCAAACTGCTGCTGCAACAAACATATGCTTTTTAACCTCTTCTACCTCTATCTCCTTCCCCTTTTCCTCCCCTATGCCTCTTCAGTCATCTGTAGGAAAAGAAACGTGTTGTACAATTCATAACTGGGCTGATTTCCATAAGTCGTGCAAGAGTGTAATCTTCTATTGTAGAGTGTAAGCTGAGCTACCAGCAAGATTCTATCCATCAGACTACGTGGATAGTCTTAAGTCTGAATTTTTCAAATCAGCTGTAAGCATGGTGGCTGTTGTAGAATGCTGTGGGCCGGTTTTTCCTCCAAAGGCCCTTTGAATCTTTCACTTATTAAGACATTTTAGATTATAATCTCGTGGTCTCTGCCACAAAACTGAAAATGTGTTATCACTGGATCTTTCAACAAGTTCGTAATCACAAAACAGTACAAATAATGAAAGAAATTGCTCACCACAAGCAAGGTCACATTCTTACTTTACTATCTCAGTTCCCAGAATGGAAAGCTATCACAAAGCTGCGGTGTGAGTTGAAGAAAAGAGAACAATAGAAAGAATAGCCAACAAATATCTCTGCAAACACGATAAAATCGGTCAGGACCAGGTTAAACTGACCTATTGACAAAACAGGGTTAAAACAACAGGAGTAACAATCTTTGGAGCGTCAAAGATTTAGTAAAAAAAAAGAAAAAGAAAAAGAATAATTTAGTACTGAAATCAAATACTGTGCTTTTCTTGAATAAAATGAACAGAGATTGGGCAGCTTTAACAAAAGAGAAACCTGTTTCAAGGCATTTTGCACTTTCATACCAGTGGTGCCAATAAGTGCCAAATGTGCTGTAAATGGTTAATAAGGCCCTGAAAATCTCCTCCAGTGCCATTATTCACATGTAAAACACAAACAAATCTAAACCTGAACTCAACAAGCAGGAGCAGAAATCTTAATGGAGGAAATAAAAACGGGTATTAATTAAAAAAAAAAAAAAAAAGACAAGTGTCAGGAAAATAAACAGGCCTGTTACTTTCTGCAGCTGTTCAATATCTGGAAATCCCTTGAAATGGATGCAAATAGTAGACACACGATAATTCAGTTTAAGTAGGAGGGTGGGATTGATTGCACTTCAGCTTTTGTCACCATAAGCACATACTTGTCCTGATGTGCTGCTAAAGACACATTTTTAACTGTCAGCACAGACGACTGAGATTCCGGAATGCATGCAGTGTGAAACTCTTGATCCACAAGCTCATTAGGGCCGCAACAGATTTATTTCCAATGGAAAAAAAAAGTGCATATTTTCAGGCTTTTCATCATGCACAAACATCCTAAATCAGCTTTTAGCTAAATAAACCACCCTCTGTAGCGACGACAATGAATAATTAAATGCTGGATTAGCTTTGCACTGCTAATGGCCTCATTTATACTTTTATGTAAAAATCTTTCCATTATTAATGATAAAATATCTCCACATCTCTTGCTTAGTCTTAAATAAACCCTTTTTAAACTGAAAATGTTTGAGAGTTTTCTCATTGACATTCTTTTTTTCCTTGTGCTTCGTGGAAAATGTCTTCCCGTGTGCCATCAGTAAAAGGAAATGCTTCAAACATGACATCACTTCGACTGATTCGGATAGGAAAGTGTTTTGTTTTTAGTCCGTGTCAACAGAGAACAACAAAACATCCGAAAAAATGAGTACGAGTTGCATTCCTGACAGGCTCCGCCTCCACCGGATAAACCAAAGAGGGGAAGGTGCTGTTAATAGTGACCTGAATTAACAGAAGCTTATCATTGACTGAATCAAGCACAAAGCGCTAAAAGTGTTTTGAAGCAAATGTGAGCTGCAATCTAATCGGTCAGAATGGGGAGAGCAAAAGCTTTGAGCTCGACCCAGATCATTCAAACACTCCTTAATTTTCATTTTGCTAAAATTCACTTAATGAGCCGAAGCGAATCGTCTCTCCTCGACCTTGTCTCTGCACAATTCAAAGCCACTTTGAAGGTAAGCACAGCTCTATAAAACTGCAGCCACAGCAACACACCACAATATGTCTCTCAAAGAGTGTTTTACTATCTTTCTTAGAATCCCATGAGGCCCAGATTCTCTGTGGCGCCGTCCTACTCTGTCTCAGCTCCGCTTAAAGACGACATACATCATGTCTGCCCTCGAGGTAACGCACTCCAGGCTACCAGTGCTTCCATCATCCCGGTAGTAATGCAAGGAGCAGGCAAAAACCCATAAATGTCCAAATCCGCTAAGGCTGCCTGAGTAAATCAGTGGTGTTCTTTGTGGATTGACTCCCAGCAGAGAAGTTTATTAACACCGTAACCTCCCTGCTCCTTAAATCAATGCGACTTCCACACCCCTCCGAGAAACATTCAAACTATTCCAGTGGGGTGCAGCTGAGACTGGGGAAGGGGACAGAAGAAAACCCCGTGAAGAGGAGGAATGAAGAAATTATAGAACTTAAAACACTATCATTTATAAGACTGGAGTTAATTAAAGCTTTCCCATATTTTATTAACTCAGAGCTGTTTATTCTTGCATATACTGAGGTCCAGAAGTGTTGCTGATGATTTATCATGTGTGTCTCTGAATGCAGTTAATTGGCAGTAATTATTTGAAATATGCACACTCTCAAAAAAGCTTTCATGCTTCTTGAATTTTTTTGCAATCAAGATGTTAGCGTCTTGATTTGCAAGCCTTCGCATTTGTTTTTCACTGCTAGTGTTCCATGTCAGGTTCAGTCTTGAGTTGAGTCATCACAGTGTTTAATGGTGTTCTGTGTAAAAATCAGCATAGGTTCCATTAGATTGGAAATAGAGCAGCTTTGAATGTCAGCTATCAAGTCTTGTCACATTTTCCCTTGTATCTGTAGGTTTAATGGTTTCGTCCTGCTGGAAGTTTCACCTCTGCTCTGATCTGTTATGATGTTCTTTCTGCAATGACTTTCTTTTTACTGCTGCTCCACAAGGGCCACAACAGTGAAGCCCATGACTAATAGCTGTCATGTCATTCTCTCACTAGAGCTGTGGATCAGCTTTTTCCAGAGTCGACATGCTCTTGGCTGCCTTTCTGATTAATGCTCTCCTTGCCTGGCCTTTCGGTACAGTTTGACGGCCAAGAGATGTTTTGATCGGGTGACAGTTGTGCCATATTCTTTCCATTCTCACATTTAAAGAACGCTGAACCCGGATTTTGAAGCTGAGATATTGCGTTTGACACAAATGGCCTGTCTACTGTGTTTGTTGGTCTTCGTGTTACTATTTCTTCACTGATGTTCTCTAACAAACCACTGAGGCATTCACAGAACAACATAAACAGCTGTAGCCAAGAGGAAACTCTAGCAGTGCATAGAAGCATTACAAAACAAACCAAAGCAGAGAGAAAACGGAAGCCGAGACAAAACTGAAAAGTTTGGCAGTTTTCTGATTGTTACATCAACTAGAAATAGATGTTGTCATTGTATTTTATTCTTTATTCCAGATTATCAGATTTTTTTTTTTCACCAGTAGCTGTCGTTTTAATGGAGTTGTTTCTGCCAGGCCCATTCAAGCCTAAATAAAATTGAAAGAGGCACGAGTTGTTTGTGCATTATTTAGGCGCCATCTAGTGTTAAAAGAATAGTATTATCTAATTTTTAAAGCAGAAGTGTGGCGCAGAGGGAACATATAAATTTAACAAATAGTCATTAACGGTCAAAGTACAACCGGAAGTTGTCGTTTTACCTGAAAATTAAAAGTCTTAAGAAATAAATGGGCTGGAGGAAATGGATAGTTTGTTAATTATTAGATCTCCTATAGACAAGTAAAACATGTTGAAGAAGTATATGTCAGTTGTATTTGTTTGGGGTATAAAAATGTTAATAAAGTATCTGAAAAATCTATTATGACTGATGTTTCAAAAATAAAAGTATTAATCCACCACCAGAGCAGTTTATCTGCCTTCATCTCAACATATTCTTTGCATACTCACATGTTAAACTTTCTCTGAAGCCTTGTCTTTATCCTCCCAGGCAACTCCATCTTCAGCGTATTCACTATATCTCTCCCCCAAATCCAAATTATTTCAGTATTACCTCTCTAACTTTGCCTCAAAATCTGAGCTGTCTCTCTAATATGCTCATTACTTAGTTTGTACCACTGTCTTCAGACCATTCATCATAGCAGGTGTGTCTACCACTCGCCCCTATTTTCCATCACAAATCCACAGTGGGCCTTTGTGTCTGTCTGCTCCACACAGACTGTGCTCTTCTCCCTACAGGATACCTTCACATCAGGTTCACTTTCACCTTCTCCCACTACAGATCAAAATATCGCCGGTAGTCATCATACTGAATAGATTCATCCTTATTAAGTCCTATATAACACATCGGAACTTTCTTTCTATCTTTGTTGTAACTACATCTAAGCCTAACTTGTTTGGAGTTCTCACTCAATAATGTTTTGTTTCATATAGTTAAATTTATCAAGACAAGTGTTTTTAAATAATTGACCAGTGTAAAAGCATGTGAATAGACAAATGAAAAAAAAAGTCCTTTGTCTTTTAATATGTAATTACAAACTTTCTGTATGCACTTAAAATCTCAAATTAAAAATGAATAAACATGTTTTTTATTTGCTAATTCTACAGGACTTATGTTGAAAAAAAAACTTTATAGTGAACTACAGTAACATCTGAAAGTTGAAGATATAATGTCTCTGCATTTTTTTTCAAGCTTCCGCCTCAAATAATCTGACTTTTAAAGTTTCCACCTCAAATAACCTGATTTAAGTGCTAATTAGATTTTTTTTTAAAAAAGAAAAAGACATTTCTCCGTTTTAGACACGTTAATTAATTGCTTTTATTTTAAAGGTCCCAACCGGAAACTCTACCATGTTACGCTTAGCTAGACTCGCAGCTAGCGTGCCCCGGCTGCAGGCACGTCCCACCAACAGCAGGCACAGCATGGCATACAGTGCGAAGATAGGTCCGTCCATCCTGAGCAGCGACCTGTCCTGTTTGGGCAGCGAGTGTGTCCGGATGATGGAGTGCGGGGCGGACTATCTGCACCTGGACGTCATGGACGGGTCAGTTTGCCCCTGGCTGCATTAGCCAGCGTGCTAACTGCTAACAGGCTAAACACAAACTCTGAGAGCACAAGTTGGCTAATATCAGGAAGCTAAGTTAGAATAACAAATGTCATGTCCTGAAAACTCAGTTTTCATTATTTAACTGAAAACATTTAGAATATCTTGTTGTTGTTTTTTAAGCTTTAAGTCTTATATACTGACTTAAGGAGTTAAATCTCCCTTAGTTTACAGGAACTGCTTAACTTTACACCATTGGGAGATTGCTCAACAAGCTGTTATTGCTTACCTTTAAAGGCACTTTGTCCCCAACATCACATTCGGCCACCCCATGGTGGAGTGTCTGAGGAAGACTGTAGGCCAGGATCCTTTTTTCGGTGAGAAAGGATTCATTCCAAAATATGCGACAACACATGCTCTAAGTTATGAGCTGATTTAAGTCTGCTATGGCCTCTTTGCTCATTACTTTATTGACGTTTGCAGACATGCACATGATGGTGTCCCGGCCGGAGCAATGGGTGAAGCCCATGGCTGCAGCTGGAGCCAGCCAGTACACCTTCCATTTGGAGGCCACCACCAACCCTGGAAACCTCATCAAGGAGATAAGGGAGAGCGGCATGAAAGTGAATATTATACTAAAAAACAGACACTACAGCTTTGTTGCATGAATCATATCCTCAGTTGTGTTTTGTAACATTTTATTGTCCTTAACTGCCCACATTGGCTTTAAACTAGTTTCATTAAAATCAGTGATTCAATTCAAAAACAGAACTTTACACTGGCATAGATGACATCACAGTAGGTATAACCATAGACATAATATAACACTGTTGACACTATTCCTCTTCAGCAACCTCATCTGTGTGTTTTATCATGGCCAAATTGTCCAGAAATTTATAGTCTTGTCACATGCAGGTCAAATGTTTTGTTTTTCTTTTTCTTTTTTTTTGAAGGAGTAATTTGACTTATAACATGCAAATGAGCATGGAAAAAATACAGTTGGGTACATTGAAAAAAGTCTAAAGAACTGTGTTATACCCATAGACATAATAAATACAAACATATACTTGTCCATACTAAGTGTCCGCCAAGGTGGCGTCTCTGTAGTTCTAACTGGAAGCTCTGCCCTCCTCTGTAGGAACTGAGTGTTTTGCCATCTCTGTTGTTCTCTACATCTCTGCCCTCCTCAGTGTTCTATTGCTATGGTAGTTAATCCTTTCTGAAAACTGTCATGTGTGAGTGAGACACAGAGGTGGAATCGTACCTGTAAAGTCTCCCGTTCTTTCCGGGAAACTGCCGTGCTCCCGTATTAGTATTTTCCCGTAAATATCCCTTATTGTGCCGCCCCCCCAACCCTCAACTGTTAAGTTGCGTCACCCCCCACGTTCAATTTACCTTCTCTCCCTCCCCGCTTTTATGGCAGTCCAATACCCTCTGTTATTAGACTGCCTCACAATGCATTTAAATGCTCTCCTATGCATTGCTATGGCAGGCCCCAATTATTAAAAGATCTTCCGTGATAATTTTAAGTTAAATTGTTTTAAAATCCAAACTGGATCCCTCCATCTGAATGGCAAAATCTGAAATCTGTCTAAACTAATTCATCTACCATAGTGTTGGCTAATGCTAGCTGATGAGACCGAGGCTTGTGTCTGTTGTAGCAGTCACAAGATTATTCATTCATAATGAATTATTATTTTTTCAAATCTTTATATTTTGGAAAATCTTGCAGTAGAAATGTACACTTTATTACCCAACTGTGCAATTGTCGTCAGTTTTGTTAGCAGTGTTTTGACCCTAAAGTGGTTTAATATTTTTGTGGAAGAAATATGATGAGAAAAGAAAAGGAAAAAATATATATTTAGTCTCTCTCTGGTCTCAGTTCAAGTTCTGTTATATACCGTTTTAGCAGACATCACTTATTAATTAAATTATGCATCATAAAGGCTTTTTCACCTCTCACAATAAAACAAAATATCTATATTGTTTTGCTTGATGTTGTCATAGGTGGGATTGGCCATAAAGCCTGGTACTACAGTGGAAGAACTGGCACCTTGGGCCAATCAGGTCGACATGGCTCTGGTCATGACAGTGGAGCCTGGATTTGGAGGACAGAAGTTCATGGAGGACATGATGCCCAAGGTAAAGGAGAGAGAAATTAATATTTTGTAAAATATTGCCAACTATTATGGTTGGTAGGTGATCCGATTTTTAACTGTATACATGGCAAATGATCTTGAAAATGGCTGGTCATCAGTAAATGAACTCTGGCAGTGAAACCCAGTAACAATCAGTTTGTTTAAATGGATAATTCAGTGATTTAACTCTAGAAAATTTCAATACCACTCTAACCACCAGGGGAGATGTTTTAACTGTCAGAGGTGCTTTACGTATTACAAACGTGATATTTAAAAAGGCTTTTTTTGTTGTTGTTGTTTTTATGTTTAGCTTTATTAATTCTGAATAGAATAAAAGTTCATCAACAAAAAAAATGAGTCATGAGGTTAATACTACTTCAGGCTCAGAATTTAGATTGCAGACATATGCTTAAAATGCTAGCATTTTACAGCATTCACTGAAATTACTTTTTAGAAGGTATAAAATGTTGTTTTTTTGTTGTCTGTCCAGCATGTTTTTGAAAATTAATTGGTGATAATGCCATGTCTGAAGCCTCCATGCAACGCTTCATTTGATTCAGGTTAGACCAGAACTCTAAAATTACAATAAATAAACTAAGTAGTTGTAATTTGGTGGCTAGATGTATTTTTTCCTTGACAAAACTTTTCTCATAGGTACAAAAATGACCTCCACAAAACATTCAGTATTGCCCAACATACTGTTGGATATTCCAACTGCTCACAGCATGCAGCGAGGAGCTCTCCCTGCTCTACATTTTGTGATTTTTATGTTCATTTCTCCTGTCGTTTCGCTCCGCAGTCTTGTCTCTTTTATTTGCTTATCGCATCTTGGGAGTTTTCTGTGTTGAGCTGAAGACGTATTCAGGGTGGAATCATCCACAGAGCTCAGAGACGAATTTATTTTTGGGTCATAAAAGGTGCAGGAAGTTGCAGGAGGGGACTCATCTGTTCGCTGCCCCACCGGAATATTTCTCATCATATTTATCTTGGTCTTGTTTTTTTATCCAATAGTTACTGATTAATGACTTCATTCGCTTTGAATTCCTCCTGGCAGAGCAGCCCAATTCCCCTAATCTGAATCCTGCGCGTAGTGTTGGAGTCGTGCCAAAACTTATTTCATGTTATTTCTTTCATTTTTGCCTCATAATAGACTTTGCATTAGTCAAATTGTAGCCTGTAGTTAATAACCTACTGCAATTTGTTCATGCCTGTGTGTGTGTGTGTATATATATATATATATATATATATATATGTACAGTCTTCTGCGTTTCTCTGTCAGGCTGGTTTACAGGACGTGTCAATTATTCAAATTATATATTATTCAGTCATAAACCAACTCAGTAAACATTTATTGTGGTTTCTTGGGTCGTATGCGTTACAGTGTGGTTACCATAGCAACCTTCAACCAGCCAGCGGGACCACTCAGGGGGTAGCATTTTTTTAATGGTTTCCCCCCCTCGGCGTTTTTAGGTTTTCAGGGTCCAGACTCCAATATCTCACAATTGTAGAAATTATGAAGAGAGCAATTTTAGGAAAGGTCATAAAGTATTAAACTAGTATTCAATTTAAGATGGTTACTTGGAGTTAAAAACCTTTGGAGTTGTCAAATTGACTCTTGGGTAGTTCTGCTGTTAATGATGAGCTTGCTGAGAAAAAAAGTTTGATGAATTTGCATTCGTGAAATGACCTGGAGGAAAAGGATATTTTAATGATATAAGATACATTATTACTTAAGCACATAAGTAGAACCTGCTGTGCAGGTCCTGTATCACCAGATTACCATCATCACTGTAAAAACAAAAGTAGAGATTAGTCAGATTTTATCAATAAAGACTTAATCTGAACAGTTGGAATGCTAAAAACCTCTGACAGCTGAAGAAATATTCATTTTTCTTAGATGATCAAGGCAACAGTATGTTATTGAAGTTGATACTGATGGGATTTGGTTATGTTTAAGCTTCAGTATATTTACTCAGAAATCAAAGGTTAAATCACCTTAACTTTAGAAAATGATTTGGATTAAAAATAGTTGCACTTCTTTTTGTATACATCAACAAGAAGCCACTGCCACAGCTCTGCATATGCATTTTAGTACAAAGTGTGAACACGTATTCAGAGGTGTTCATTTGTAGCTGAATATAAGCTATGATGTGGTGTAAATTGTGATTGCTAGGAGATGAAATCATCTCCTGTGAACAGGAGTTGCTATGACTTGCAAACATGAACAGTGGAAGATGCTTCAGATGCCCAGCACTCACTGACCAGATGGTGTTGCAGAAATGACTGAAAGTTTTGAAATAAACTATTAGGGCTCTTAAAACTAAAGTAGTATAATTTTGGCAAATCTGTTGCAATCAACATTTTAAAAATGAATCACTTAATGCAAGTGCTTCAGTTTTAATTGCACCGGTTTAGATTGTCTTAAACCACACAGCTGCTTAAAATCTCCCATCACTCTTCAGAACTGTTTGATTTTTAACCCTGCTCCACTGGGCCCTCTGTCTTGCATGATTTTAGGTGTTCCTCTCGCTGCCACACACCTGATTTAAACAAATATTTGATTAACATGCTCCTGTGGCACTTGATGGACTCCCGAGGAGTTGATCCAATCAGTTGACCTGTGCTTTACTACTGTGTGTGTCACCCAGGTGAGCTGGCTGCGGAGTCAGTTTCCCTCCTTAGACATTGAAGTAGACGGAGGCGTGGGCCCCGACACTATTCACAAGTGTGCAGAGGTAAAGAATGCAGACATTATGAATGTATTAAGAAGCTTAGAAAATGTTTTGTAGTTTTCGTAATTTGGGCCTGTTCACCTTCGCCTCAGGCTGGAGCCAACATGATCGTGTCGGGCAGCGCCGTGATAGGCAGCGACGACCCTCGCTCTGTCATCGCGCTCCTGCGCACAGCGGTGGCCGAGGCGATCCAGAAGCGTTCCCTAGACCGCTGACGCTTCGTGTTCCTGAGAGTCCGCCCGCAGGGACGGTCCACCCGCGCCTCATAACACCAACAAGCCGCAGCAGCAGCTGCAGGAAGCTACTCAACATTGGACATTTGTGGGGAGGAATGGAGGTCGAGAGGTCACGGTCAAGGCAAGGGGCTTCTGTGTTTTTTTTTTTTTTTGCCAACACCCTTCACACAATCCGTGTGACGTGATTGAAGCTGCGTCGCGCTTGTTTTAGCTTCTCCTGCTAGAATCTTGGCGCAGGAACTACTCCAGGACCGGAGCTAACGTTCACACGCCAACAAACTCTGTAAGCATTCCAGAGCTCCGTCTTAAACCAAAATGACCCACGAAGCAGTTTTATTATGCCTTCACCTTAAGCGTCTGTTTTTCTTTTCTAACTGAGATCATGTTTTAAAGATTCCCAAAAAGGACGAGGGGTTCGTTCTCTGTCTTGGTTGAAATCACAAGGTACTGAATGTACTACTGAAAAATGCATCCTACAAAAATGTATTCCTGAAGATTTGTTTTGCAGATTAAAACTATCAAAAGTTTGTGGACCTACTGTAATATATTTATGTAATATACAGTCACAGCTACTTAGTTTCACTGATATAAAAACATTCATAGTAAATTGTTACAAATTATGCTTTTAATCACTTGTGCCAGTCCAGTCTTGTTCCAGTGTAAGGCTGGGTGTTCGAAAAAAAAAAAATGCAACAATGTATCTGGTAAGAAGATAAGAAAAAAATCTGCTAAAGTAAAAATGCATAACACCAGTCATTCAGTCATATTTAGAAACACACTTGTAAAGCAGTCTGTCTATTAATATATAATAAATTGACAACTTCAAGTTCACAGCGGATTATGAGGAAATCTTCCCTTCTTAAGATAGAATCAAGGGAGGAGGAAGATTTTCTTAAAAGAAGTACACAAGATGTCTGTTTCTTATGATGTAAGACGCAAATCACTGAAAACCATCAAGACAGCAGAAAGACCAGGATAAAACGATGTGTCTGTAGAAAAGGCCTCCAGGCCGAGTTTTAATCGGTTAAAGTTTAACCACAACGATTTAGGACAGCATTGGACATATTCCACTAAAAATGAAGATGTGCTTTCAGCTCATAGTGAAACTGGTGTTTATTAAACTTGCCACTGGATTCCTTTTGACGTATGCCACAGAGGGCTTTCTGGCTGACAATTCAGGGAAATTCAGCCTAATTAACTGAATAAGAAAAGCTTGAAAAATGAGCCTGTGGTTACGACTTGAGTGACAGTATTGTGCGATGACTAGGGAAATTGTCCAATAACAGATCTGATCTGTACAATAATACACAGTTCTCGGCCAATTCAGTGAAAGAGCATTTTTTTCTAAATCTACATATATTTTGAGTTTCTTCTGTCAGTGTTGTTCCTCGGGTAAACCATAATCAGATGTAAGGTTTATTTTTGAAAATAAATAAATAAAAATAAAAAAATATATACGAACTGGAAAATGTTAGGCTTTCAGAGACAGGAAGCGTTTAAGAAAAAACCTTTAGGAGGTCATAGTGTTAAGAAATCTACATAACATAGCCTTAACAAACACTCCAAAAGACTTTATTATGACACTAAGTTTAGTTAACTTTGTATTCCAAACACTGCTCCTGCAATTGTCAGAGTAAAGTTTTATGAGGACAGAGGAATTTTTATGATAAACTGTCCATTTAGATAAATGTCAAACATTGTGCTTTGAAGTAAAATTTTACTTCTGGGCGATAACTCAGTAAAACTAAATGTACTTGTTCATCTTGGTTTAGCTCTCAGGCTTTGTATACACTTCACCCTGATATTTAAATACATAATATATAGTATTTTGTTTTATAAATTTTGTGAAACCTTCTATCTGAGCGACGCTAAGAAAACGGTTTAGATAGGAGGACAACAGATTCAGTGTGGCGTTGATAATGAAAATGGTCCAAACACAAGGTAACCTGATGACATCACCATGTGGGCGGAGACTTTAACTGTCGTGTGTCGGTAAAAAGGAGAGAGATGACGGAAAATGATGCACTGACTGGGTAACACGGAATCAAAATCTGTGCCCACTTGGAGAAACCGCGTTGGCTAAACCCAACGGCCGAGAGCTGACGAACCTGAAGCAGCGTTTGACTCAGCCGGAGGTCCGCTTGTCCCGTTTCATCCAAGGCTGTTGGCTAACATCGAGTCTTGCTGAACTCAAAAGGCTTCCTCTTTTTGAATTTTGCCAAAATTTTTTTTTCCTTAGCTTCTCTCAGTTTGGAGAGATATTTAGAATCTAAATTACGCATTGGGAATCTTGAGTCTAGCTTTCAGATCGAAAGAGATATTAAAAGACTCGTAATCTTTAATTAGTCAAAAATATTGTGAATGTTTTATCTCATTTCCCTTATTAATTTTCCTGTCAGTGGTTAGATTTTATGTTTGTGTATTATTTATGTAACTGAAATATATTGTGATTATCTAATAAGATATCTATTAATTCTATATAAAACCATATCCAGTCAAGTCATTCAATTTCAATTGATAATATATTCTCATACGATTTTCCTCTCAGTCTTTTATATGACGTATGTATTTCAGAGAATTTTACCCTCCAGAAAGTCTTGATTGATCTTTCAGACTGATGAAAAAAACAATATATTTAATTGAATGAGGAATATATGATTTTTAATATGTAAATGTAGTTAAATATCATGTCAACAGCTAGACTTAAGGATCCACCATCAAATAAAGCCGTTTCCTTATGATTTATTCCCTAATCTAAAAACCTAAATAGTTTTAGTAGTAGGTTTTTTTGGGGGGTTTTTTTCCCCAAAATCTGTGTTCATGACTTTTCATTGTTCATACACTAGATGGCAACTTTGGACAAAAACTGACGGAACAAACCCCTATGTGAAGAATTATGGTTAAACTGTGAGGGTTTGCTATAAATTTGTGAATATGAGCAAATGCTTTACACTCGTTTTACACTGAAACCAAGTTTCTGTGATGCATAATACATCCAGACTTTCTGGAAGAAACATCATTACTACGAGTTCAACAGAGACCTTGGACATACAATAATCCTTTTTTTTTTATTTTGTTGCTGAAAATAGCAAAAAAAAAAAAAAAAAATCAGCTCATTGCTCAAGTGCTGTTTGATCCCTTTTCTCTCAGAAACATTTGTCACTTTTTCAATCAATGCATCTTTTTAGTTGGGTGGAATATTGAGCAGTGTCCAATCCAACTTTTTGGACAGTATGTTTTTTTGTTTTTTTTTAATGGATTAATTGGTTTACATACACTTAGTTGGGCAATCCCCTCCACTTGAAGACAGACAGACAGACATAAAACATGTCTATTGTCTCTCTCGTCTCTGGACGTATCCCTCCTGTCAGTGAAAATCACCCACTACATGCTTCAAACCGCAAGCAGCTCTCTCAATAATTCAGCGCATGACTTGGAGGCAATTCGCAGGCCCCCTGAAATATTGATGCCGAAAATCTGTATTTTCATTTCAAAGTCACACTTAATGGCAGATAATGTTACCCTCCTTGCTTGTTTTATCTTTGAATGTGTGTGTTTACTTTATATGCGTACCGGCTCAAATTGAATGTGCGCGTGCAACAATAGAGTCTGAGTTCGATGCATGAATTTGTGAGCGTTGTGTGAATCTCCAGTGACAGATTTCTGCTCTAATAGATGACGACAAGCGTTTTGTGTGCTGGTGTCATCGCTGCCTTGCAAAGACAGGAAGACAATCCGTGCAGGGGGTAGCTGTCAGCGCTTACACATGTTCCAGGCTACTTAACCCATGTTGCAGTCTTATTTGTTATGTGACAGGTGTTATTTCTCTCCAGATTGTCTTAAGCTGTTTTCACTTGCTGATTTGGACCACGCACTGGTTGAATCAAAGTTTGGTCAGGAAACACTTCCTCCTCTGGCGCCATGACAACTGCATGCAGACGCTGTGTTATCGAAAATGAAAGAAATGGCAGTGGATCAGAGTGCTCAAAAGATCAAACAATCCTTGGATTTTTTAACTTCTTACATGTGATTTGCCTTGCAAAAGTGTATTTTTAGGGCCTTTTCTCATTTTTCTTGTACACCCGCAGAAATTTAATGCATTTTATTGGGGTTTTATTTCATAGGTCAACACAAGGAAATGCAACATTTTAATGATGTTCTCTGAAAGTGTGCAAAAACTTGTAGAAAAGCTGCAAGTCTTTTTGAGGTATGTCTCCACCAGCAATGACGGTACTTTGCCGTCAGATTGGATTGAGATAATCGGTAAATATGTATTTTTAAGATTGCAACAGATTCTTAATTGAACTATTGGGCCATTGACCTACTTTAAGGTGATCCCCAGGCCTGGTCTAGAGCTTTTTGAACAAGTTTTCTTCCATAATTGCTCAGTATTCATCTTCCCTTTTATTCTGACCAGCTGTTTCCATCTTTGCTAAAGACAAAATTTTTGGCCCATTTTTTGCTGCAAATTTAAAAAATTAAACTCGCATTGGAAGGAGAGCATCTATGATCATCAGTTTTTTTTTTTCTTTCCAAGTGTTTGACACAGATTGAGAGATGGTGGAGTTTTTATTGAATGTGTGTTTTTCAGAGGCACTTCTCTGCCACCTGCTCTTGCAGTACATGGAAAATGACCAGTTGCTCTTAATCTAAACTCTTATCTTAATGGTAGTGGAGGTGATAGTATTTGTAAAGTTTTTTTTTTTTTTTTTAATTTATCTAACAGGATTTAGTATGGCTGAACTTCTGAAAGACTCACTCATCATGCATTATTCTGTGAGAACATCAAGGAAATCACTTGCGGTGAAGGATGTTCTAGTACTCCTGAAATTATGGAGATGGAATGTTACACTTTCTACAAACACCTTAATGTGACATTTAAAAGACAATGTAATATCTAAAACAACCTGCAGATATTTGAAATTATTTCCAATCTGCAGGATTTTATTACTCATAAATGTAAAAGAGTGGGGCATTTCCATGGCTTGTTAAAAATCATCATGCATACTATCTCTTCAGCTGTGAGTAGAGAAAAGTCATTGTTTATAACTAGTTCTGGCAAGTCTAGTAAAAGTTAAAATCAGAGCTTGCAGGAAATAAAATTATACTCTTTTTGTATGGCTTGCAGCTTAAGAAAGTCTGCACTGGTGTCAGTCCATCAGTCCATTTTCAGGTGATGGCCTGAAAATGGCCATCACCATTTGATGTTTGAAAAGGTGATGTTTGAAAAGTGTTTTACCTTTTGTTTTTCATGAGTGTTTAGAGTAAAGGGTGCCGATAAATGCCTAACAAACCTGTACATTTTTTTATTTATAAAAAGCTGAAAGCCATCCATCACTCTCCTTCTATTTCAGTCTGCAAAAAATAAATCTAATGAAATTTGTGTCCGTAATGTGATGGAATTGGAGAAGGTTAACAGTGAAAGTAAATGCTTTTTCAAGGCAGTATATTTCTCGGCACACAGCTAAAAAAAACAAAAAAAACAAAACAAAACAGGTGAAACAGGTAAACATGCTAGAAAATGTGTGTACACAAAAGTACAAAAAATAATTCAGACAGCCGTCATGCGGTATTTTTGATTTTCAAAGGATTGCTTCGAGGGAGCATCTCGGTTTCAAACGGAGGTGTGTGCCGTTTTTTTTAAAGTCAGTACCAGAGGGTATTCAAGCACACAGCGACGCAGGTCAGATCACTGAACAGCCAGTCTTAATGGACTGCACGGTTGACTCATCATGACAGAGAGCTGCTTTATGCCCGGTTTGAGCAGAGATGAAACACACATCACGAAATTTTACCCCAGGCCCTCAAGCATGAAGAAACCACATTTTGTTTTCAAATGCATAATGATGAGGCATGCAGGGGCTTAAGGACTTTGGAAGTCTTACTGAGGTCAATATTACCTGATAACAAGTGGGATCAACACGATTTATTTTGCAGCTTGAAAAAAATTAAAATCTCGCATAGAAACAAAGTTGATGGCTTACAAATTTTAAGTGTGAGTTCAAAAACACCTATAGGAGGTATAGCTCACAATGGAGTTGTTCTGCTCCACTGTCAAACCAGCTAATCTTGCACATTTTGACGTTTTCTGCAACTTTACTGAAATAGTCAGTGAGAGTTCGCACCTGAACTAGTCTAACAAGTCCTGAGGACCAAATAAAAGTTAAAACAAACTTTCTGCAACAAGGTCGAACTCAAGTTGCTTTTGAGCTTTTGTTGTTCAAATTTTACTGGTGAGCAAAGGACACATTCAAATACATACAAACTAATTCAAATATCATCAGTGAAGACTGACAGGAGAAGACGTTTGTGAAATCAAGATGCACATGGCGAAGATTTTGCAGTGGCCCTCTGACCAAAACATGATTTGGCATCAGTAGATAAATATCTTAAAAGTTGTACATTCTAGAAGGTTCGAGAATCTCTCATACTAATGCAGAAATGAACAAAAAAAAAAAACACCACTCTTTTGTTTATCCATGAGGTGAATCCATATCTTGCACATAATTAGATCTTTCAAAAGATGCATGTCAGTAAATTGGAATATAATTGAAAAGTTACTTCACTTCAATAAGTCCATTCAAAAAGAGAAACTCCCCCCTCGGCCCCCTTTTGATGATTAAGGCTTACAGAATATGAAAATCGAAAGCTAATTTCTCTGAATATTATATAAAACCGCTTCTTTTATCTCCGACACAATCCCTGGGAAGAGCTGACACTTGTCCAGCAGACAATGTTTAACACCCTCCACTGCCAAACAAGCTGGCTGTTCACAGAGAGCTGCATACAAGCATATTAAGAAAAAAAGGTGTGTTAGAAAATTAGCTCAAAAGCAGAAGGAATAAAATAAGCTTTGAGAGGATTGTGAAGCAAAGCACATTAAAGAGCCGGGGGGGATATTTGGAATGTGTGGACTGCAGCCAGGATCAGGGCTTGCATAGCTGCTAAACACACATCCAGGGCATGGGAAACCCTGTTTTTCTTCAGCCACTCCTGAACTGTAGACATCAAACTACTTGCAGAGGCCAAAGAGAAAAAAATGACTGGACTCCTGATCAGTGGTTAGATAAAATTCACCTTTAAGGTAGATTTCTGAGTCTGGAGAATCACAGAATCCAAGTTGTCTGAGATCCCAAAAAGTTTTCCACAGTCAGTGATGACTTGGGGAGCAATGTCATCTGCTGGTGTTTGTCCGCTGTGTTTTCTGACGTCCAATCTTAGCGCAGCTGTCTACCAGGAAATTGAAAGTCTCATCTGTTTTCAAACTTTGATGAATTCTAACTTCTAATACTTGGTTCAGTGATCATTGTGTCACTTTGCTTGATTCTTGCCTGACCTGATTGGCTGTCAATCGACAGTCATCAAAATGAATTAAAAGCAGAAATGAACACTTAAAATCTATCCTTGTCATGTGTGCAGTGAATGCACAGAGAATATGACTTGACAAGAAAAAAAAAAACAAAAAAAAAACTTTTTGATGAAGTTCCAGTCAATAGAGATGCAGCTACAGATGGTATATTTTGTGTTCAAACTAGCCTAACTTATCAAAATCTTCTATCAAAAGCTTGACAGCAAAATGTCTGAAATTGTGCAGCTTCAGAACAACAATGCTACTTTGATGTTTTATTCACAGAGAACAGTTAGACAATACAACCAACATCATCAGAATGTGTAGATTTAAATTTTTCTCTCCTAATTTGATCCTTAAAGAAGTCAAAAGAAATATATGAACAAACAAAAAATGATTTCATAAAATAAGCAGTAATAAAGTAAGAGTGGAAGAGGGAATTAGCAAGCATATGGTATTTATTTGTGTTCATAAAGCCGACAGATGAAAACATAAGTAGTTCTCCTTTTTGTGTGTCTTTGCAGTCATATTTTAAAGCAAATTCACGTAACATGTTTCAAGTGATCCCATTTGGAAACAAGGCCATCTTTGAATTGCTCTGCTACTCGAGCTAGAATTTTAACCTGGGATGCCCAAACATTTGCTGTATAGCACAAGCTGTCAGATCCCAAAAATGTTTAAAGAAGCTGCCTCTCACTGGGGAACGTGTATTGTTTTTGTCTCCTTCTCTCTCTCTCTCTCTCTCTTCTCTTCTTCTTCACTCTCTCCTGCCATTTATTTTGTCGAGTTTATTCCCCGCTGCATTCTCTTAGCCTCAGTGATGCTTCCTTTCCTCCTTTCTGGGATGGTAATATAGCAGGATTAAATCTTTCCGCTTATGTACTCATTCTTAGCACTAAAAGCACACAAGAGAAGTTGTTTTCCATGTTCCTGTTGATTGGTAATTACTGTGGGGCCCCCCTAGGAAAACAAAACACTCACTGTTGTTATGAAGAAAGGCCTCATCTGATAGTTTTCTTTGTCTTATTAACAATTAAAAATAAATTGCGAAGATAATATTACAGAAAATCTTTTTCATTTGCCCTGAAGTGAGATGGGCTGCAGTAAAGCACAGATGGTATATGTGGTGGGCAACAGTAGTTGAAGCGTTGTGGGGTAGGAGGGTACCGGGGACTGGGGGTGACGGGGAGGGGGGTTGAGAGGAAGCCTGATCAGCTGAGCTGCCTCCCGTTTCTGTTGACTTAAATAAGAAATGCTGAAAGGCACACTGAGCTGCTTATATTATGAGCTTACTGTGTCATTTCTGGAGGGTTTGCCTTTACTAAAGTTATTATAGCAGCAGCAAACAGTCTGGGCTGGGGTGGATTAAGGCAAATGAAAGATTGGGCTCAGTCTCTTTAAACAGACAGTGTATCAAAAACTTGTCAAAAAAATAGTCAAACTTGAAACCTTGTTGATCACAGGGGCATCGTTTCAGGTCTAAGAACATCAGCTGATTCTGATGGATGCCTGGTTAGCGTTTTATAAGACGAACCATGTTTATCATTTATTCAAGTCATATCAGACATTTTCCAGAAAATGTAGACGTATATAATGCTGGTTAGAACCTCATATGCAGTGACATTAAGGACAATGCCATATTGTTTTTGATACTTATGTTCCATTTGATACTTGGTTCCGCTCTTGCATTCAGAAGTGCCTTAAATCTTTGTGACGTATATTCAACAAGGCCACAGAAACATTTCAGATGTTTCGGTCCACATTGATGTGACAGCGTTAAACTGTTGCATCGGATTTGTAGGTGCCACATCCCTGATGAAGGTCTCCTGTTCTGCTAGACTCCAAGGTTCTCTATTGAATTGAGATCTGGTGAATAAGGGTTCTATCTCTATGTTCCTGTGCAAATTTTGACACTTTCGGATAAATAATTTTAAAGTGATGGTTGTCGGTGCCACCATTTAAGTACAAATTGTACTTAAATCTGGTGAGTGTTTGCATCTAAAACAGCCAGGAGTACCCAAAACCAGTCCTTGGGAGCTTTTAGATGCATCCCTTCGTCAAATCAGGTGAAGATGCTGTGTTTAGAGATCAGTGAGGATTCTACGTTCGACTCTAAGATCCCTCGAGATCAGTGCACAAATCTGTACTTTTTGATACCTGATTGAAATAAAATCCTCTTGTGTTCAACAAAACAGAATCTTTTCCTGGGGCATTTTCACAATGCCAAGGTGACTAGCCCCAACGCACAACATAACATCATATCTCAGTGCAGTTCAAAACTGTATATGAACAAAACTTATAAGCTTTTTAATCTTAGTGCTTTGGTTTCGTGGCCATAAAATCCAGTGATTTCGTTTTAGCTCCTTCCAAATAAGACACAACTGTAAAGGCTGCTGGGTGTCAAAGTCTCCGACAGCTCATCAAAACAAGACATCGTATTTCATTTTGTCAGGGATGCTGATACTGATCATCGACATATGCCTTAACAGAGACCCTTTTGTCATGGGTCTCACAAACCATTTCCCTCAAAACTCTAATTGCAGATGGTCAAACAGTTTATCAGAACAGCATTTGGTGAGTTTCAATTGTTATTATTGAAAGGAATGATACAAGTTTATAAAAGATCAAAAGGCAGCAAAAATTTCCAGCAAACCCTAGTCAACACACTTACGTAGTTACTTTAAACAACATGGGACAGTAAATGACTTGTCTTTGTCTATCCACAGTCCAATGGAGCGTAGGAAATGAAGACGAAGATGCAGTCAGACATTCAAAACTGAGAAGATGACACATTCCAGAGTCACGCTTGGCATCTGTGTCACGTTGTTTTTCCTCCATTATCCCATCCCTTTAGGAAACTAGCTCCGAGTCTCGAGGCAATACTTCTTAATGAGAAAAGGGAACATGAGCACAGATTCTTATTTCCTTTCATCTTTGAAGGAAATGTTAAACCCATTTTGAGAAAGCTACACATCTTTCAAACTTTTCAACATTTAAATGGGATGTTTAGAAAAAAAGAAAGAAAAACCCTAACAACTACTTTGTTCTAACTCACCGTGCATCCCAAGCGCACAGTTGATTGTTCTTACGTTCTGTTACTTTACAACCAAAAACATTTCTCTATAGGCAGAAAGCACAACATGTTTCTTCGCGTATTTATCTATTTTACCAACGGCAGCTGTTTGACACTGCTGAACAAATTAATCCCCATGTCATGATGCTGTCACTCATGTTTCACTGTGGGGATAGTCTGCACACAAAGCATTTTACAAGCATGCTAAAAATAGCATTTTTGTTCACATGATTGGTGTATGACTTACATGGTTGGGCTAAATTTAAGCAAGACTTTTACTTTGTTTCCTTTCTTTTTAACACAAATTTTTCTCTTTGCTGCTTTTTCAAAAAAGCGACTGAACAACTTAGTTGATGGAACAAGGGCTAAAGTGAAAATACCTCAAAGAAATCAGAGAAATAAGGAAAAGGTTAATCACAGCTGTTGACATGAAGCTGGTTTCAGGGTTGATCAAAGTAAAGTTAAAATTAAAGCTGGAATTTCATCTATAGCAAATTTTTACATTTTTAAATTTCTTAAACTCATTACATTAATGTCCTGCGGTTCTAAAAACAATAAAATTACAGTTGATTCAATTTACTGAATCATGATGACAAACTACAAGCAATTTGAGCAAAGAAAATCTACTGGTGTCAAAGAGATTTCACCAATGTGGAGATGTGACAAAACAAATGAAACAATAAATGCCTAGGACCGTCAATTAGCAAATCTCCAGGCTCTTTCTGACCCTCAGAGATTTGAGACTAAATGCCGACGTCCCAGCAGGAAACATGAGGAAACCTTTGCATCAGTTTACTCTGTGTTAGGCAGAACCAGTATTTTGTTGATTAAATATGGATGGGTTGAGAATATTTCGCTGTGCGTGTTTGTTAAAATTTAACATATTTTCAATTCACCACAAAGAATGTGTGACCCTCTGCTTTTTTGTCGTTGTGGATTATTTTTGTTACTGAAAGTCATTTCAATTTTAAAGCAACTAGCCAGAGTTTTCTGTAAAATCAATTCAACTTAGCTCAGATTCAACTTGTCACCCATCAAACATGTCATGATAATGTCCTTGTTTACTTTTTTTCTTGTCAATTGTTAAGTCTAGACAAAATCCCAAAGACAATATTTCTCATGTATAAGCCTCTAATGAAGTCACAAAAGGCAAGTAGCAACTGGTTGTAGATTTATTTATTTATTTATTTTTTTAAATAATGTAGAATAATATTTTTCTAGTTCCTTCTTCAGTATTTGCATATTTTAATCAAATCACCCTTTTAAACAGGTGTATTTATGTTCCATACAGATTTAGCCAATACTGAGTCACATGTGAGAATACTGTATGGGCTGCTTTTTTGAGTTGGAAGAATAAACAGATGGAAACTTTTAGAAATGCCAGCAGAAAACCACATTTACTTATTTTATGTCTGGGGGAAAAAAAGGCGCAAAAACCAAACAGATGAATAAAAAGCAACATGAACTGATTTCTTGCAGTTAATCGTCACAATTTCGCTTCAGATTCACCATGTATTTCACTACCCATTGGGAGACACCGGAGTCAAACTTTGGCTCAAACGCATAAAGCTGAACTCAAATCCAACTCAAATTCCTTAGCTTTGTATGAAAATCCACAGAAAAGCCAAAGCAGTTTTCCTTTTCCTTCAGTGCGCTGTTTAAAACCTTATTACTTTCTGAAATTACAAAGTGAAAATTCTCAGTTCTTTATATTCTCTAATAAAATATCCAACAGGATAGTATCTTTAACTAACAAACGCTTCACTACACGTACTATGTTGATTGTGTTTTCCGACATAATCTACAAGGATGGCACGGCAAAAGAGATTTCTGCCCGCCGCTGTTACGTCCTCGCCAGATTGTAGGGCCATTTCTCTCAGAACAGTTTGTCTTTAATCATCACCAGAGAACCTTGGGTATTGCTTGAAACATGTACATTACGGTTTATTCATCAGGAGTGCTTCTCTGTGGTTTGACTCAGCCTTACATCACTCAGTGAGTCACTCCCGTACAAAGCAGTGTGGTATCATACTGTGGGTAGTGCAACAAGCTGTGCACACAGGCCTCAACCAGCAGTCACACTTCACTTGCTGATAATTTTGCCGCTCTGCCTCGTGCATCTCTAAGAACAAAGCAGCCCATCTGTCTCGCTGACGTGCAATGTGAGGGGGGTCAGCGCGTTTTGGAACCCAAAACGATATTAACTTTACATTTATCATAGGCAGTCCACTGCACAGAGTAAGCAGGGGGAGTCACCCGTCGAAACGCCTTCACCACATTCCCTCTCGTTTCGAAGTAAATTAGGCTCCCGTTGCCTGTCTGCTATACTGCCGTTTCGGATTGCTGAGCACTGTCTATGGGAGTGTGCCCTCTGGTGACTGCGTCCTCAGCAAGAAGAACTGTGGATTTGTGAGCATTGCTTACTTTTATGCAAATCTTCTTTCCTCAGAGGGGGTGGGCTTTAAAAAAAAATGGAGGCAGAGCAAAAAAGAAAAAAAAAAATCAGCCAGAAAGTGAAAGGGAGAGAGAGCTCTTGCATTTTCTGAAGATGTGACATCTTAGTCTCAAAAAAAAAAAAAAAAATCTGTAGCGTGTTAGCAGATGCTATTTCTGAGTATAGGTTTCTTTCAGATTGGAGAGCACGATGAGTCCAAGCTAAAGCACATGTAATTCAACTTAAATGGATAAAAGAACCCGAAAAAGAGCCATAAGGTGAGCGGTAGTTGCGGTGAATGAGGTTTCCCACTGTGATTCATTGTCTTACCCATGCTGATTACAGTGCAGGCCATGTTTAGCGGCACCGCAGGCAAAGAGATGTAAAATACCTTAAATCATATTTTTACTGCAGTAGAATAATCTCATTGAAACACTTGGAAAATGTAACCTTCAATTTACATTTTTTATTTTATTTTTTTCAGTAGGGAAAATTTTACTTGCAGTTATTTATACGTTACTGCGGAAATTAATTTCACTGAAGAACGTTTCTTATGTATCCCTTTTAGAGTAAATTCATCATAGTTTCTTGGAATTAGGGATTCATTACTCTGTTTCCCTGAAGTATGAATATGATAAGACACAGAGGCACATTCCTCTGAGTCACTGGCTGCAAGGCTGGAAGAAGACCAGATTTTACTGCCACCATACTGAGTGAGGTAAAAGCAGTGGTGGAATCTCCACATAAGTGTGAAAACTCGTGGTTACCAAGTCTCGGGTAAGCACAAGCTACCTGAGACTTGTAATCAGGTTATCAAAGCTGCTGTTAGACTGTTTTCTAACTTCTCATATTTGCTGGTGTATCAAATAACCTTTAACATCCTTGCCATTTTTATTGTACCAATATTTGCATGTTTTTTTAAGATGGGAGGTGTGGGGGTGGGCCATAATTTAGCATTTTATTGCTTCAG
The DNA here is from genome assembly GCF_000485575.1 of Poecilia formosa. Lineage (NCBI taxonomy): Eukaryota > Metazoa > Chordata > Actinopteri > Cyprinodontiformes > Poeciliidae > Poecilia > Poecilia formosa. The sequence goes on from NW_006799955.1 coordinate 360,977, forward strand.
GACAGGATGCATTACTTTTACTGCGACGTCAGAAGCTTTTTCGTGCTATATTTAGGGATCAACTTACCATCTGAGACTTCAAGTTTAATGTTCCAAATGATTATTAATAGCTTTAACCAGAAAGTGTTGAAATTTGTTATTAAAAAGTTTCAGTTATCAGGCATGATGGATTTTATCCTGACAAAAAACCCCTTCGGAGTTCAACAACAAATCAGAATGAGACACAGACGGTTATACCTTTTAACGATGTCAAGTCTTGGTCTATCCAGACTGACATAAGGAGAATTGACAAATCAGTTTGCTACAGCAGGAATTTTCGTGTTTTGTGAAGAAAAAAAATAACATGTTTTGCTTTGCGTCTGCTGCTTTGGAAACAGATCGGTCAGCTGTGCATTTTAACATCTCCTTATCGGCGCAGACCCTTGGTGTGACCCTCAGATCAAGTTATTATTGAGTAACTGCTGACATAAATATGTGACTTACATAACTTTTGTATCTTCATTTGACACGGCTGAGATGGAAATGAAGTTTTGTATGAGGTGTTGTCCAATGCATAGCAAGAGGGAGCTGGAGAGGATGTAACCATAGGCAGTGTAGTTGCGTCCAACACAACTGAAATGTAAGGCAGGTAAGGAGCAGTGTGATGGAGGTATAAAATGGCATGCTATTCACTGAATGCCGTTTTAAAAGCTCACTAGCTGCAAGTTGAAAGTGCAGCAGAAAAAGTTTCAACAGCCTTGAGAGCCTAGGTGCATATCGCCCAACTCCACTGAAACACACGGCACCGTATAATGGACGTATTACACAGAGCTTTTCACCACAAACACTCCAAGTGAGTGTCTCCTAAAACAAAGGTTAACTTTGTGGAAAAACACCTCATGCCCACTTTTAAGCATGGTGGAAGATGTGTGATCATGTGGCGCTGCTTTTTTCCTTGAACCTTGTTCGAGTGCATGACATGAATATGTTTCGCCCCCCACTTAATGCTCACATTATTCTGTAAACACTGGATTTTTCTAGCATTTTCAGTGACAGCCAGTGCAGTAAAAGAGGGATTTATTAAAAGTGTGCTTCCCACACTTTTAACTGTGCCTATAAACGTGACAGCCACTGCTAGCGCATAGCGTATAAGTGAATATCAATTCAAAGTTGCTGTAAATATTACACGTAGATAATGGTGTTTGAGGCGAAAAACCCACAAAAGCAAAACAGTAGACGACGAGTTTTCACACCATTAACCATTGAATGTATGGGTTTGAGCAGAGCTGGGGGATTGAAAATACTGCTAGCGGCACATTAACTTTTGTGAGAAAACTCCATCCACACACTGTTTTAAAAATCACTCTCAAAATAAAGCCAAATAAAACACAAAGATGCATCAAATTAGTTAACTGAATGTACCTTTGTTGAATAGACCCAACAGATCATATCAAGTCATGCTTTTTTTTTTTTTTTTTTACACCAAAATATGAAAGCTTTTCAGCCATGAAAATAAGGCTACAACACCGCCTGGAGGAATCTCAGGAGGCAGCTGTGGATGGTATTCATATCATTACCAAAAAAAAAAAAAAAGAACTCTGTCTGTACAGACCCAGTGACAGTGGTAGCATCGTGACATCACACCTCAGCCGCATTCTCTCCTTCCTGGCACAAATCTGAGGAGATGAAATGAATTTTACATGAACTCTGAGGGATTTCAGAGCCGCAGCTGAAGCAGCTGTTCTGACTGTGGCACAGTTTAACCAAACTGCATCTCTGGGAATGTTTAAAATTTATGGAAGGCAGCTAGTCAACCAACAAATACGCTTTATGTAATTATTTTTCACATCAGCTTTCACTCAGCATTCCTTGCCAGTGCAAGTCAATAACGCTTCTGTAAAGCTGTCAAACAACAGTAAAAACAAATTGAGCAAATGTTCCCAGAGACTTTAAAATGCAACGTCTGACTGTTCTCTGGCTGGTTCCAGATATTTATACACCCTTTATCGCAGTTCTATTTACTGATATTCTGAGTCATTTCATCTGTGAAGTTGAGATAATGCTACAATAGACAGAATACTAATATTTGTGGTGAACAGAATAACATGGTACTGAAATTAGACACATGCACATTTTGTCGACGCATACATCGCAGATGTGAGGAAATTTCTGTCATTGTGCATTTGTCAAAATGTGTATTACTCGAGATGTACAGCCTTAAAGAGCCATTGTTCTTTCACATATATCAAAGGATGAACATATTGGCTCTTCATAATAAGGAGCCCTGCAGGAGGGCAATGTGGGCCGCAGGCACCCGGCATGCCTTTATTTTCTCTTGCACAGACCTATTTTCAAATACGATGGGGAAAAAGATGGATCTATCTTTTTCATATAAGGAAAAACTAAAGATTAAAACATACATGAAAAACGCATGAAAAATATGCACTCTGTTAATACAATGAAATATTAAAATGACAAATAACAAAAGCATCTTAATAGTAATAGCAAAGAACAAAATCGATTACAGTTATGGATGCATAAAAATTCTCAGTAAATTAGGTAAATTAATGCAAGGGGAAAAAATATAATTTACTCTTAGTCTTATGTCTTATTTATGATGAAATTTAAAATAAAATAAGATTAAGGACAGTGAAATCTTTTAATACACTCTTCGACTCAAATTCAAGCAAAACTGAAACCCAGATAGCGCAATAGAATTATTTCTCTAAAACAACATAGACAAATTCTAAATACAGTTTTTAAACACTTAATTTTCTTTTAATTGTGATTTTCATTCATTTTCAGGTCTGAGGGTTGCGCATTCTCAAGGTGAGCAACATAATGAAATACAAGGATCCTCATATGTTTTAGTTCACACAGCAGGGAAAGCTAACAGCCCGTGTCCAGAAGGCCTGGGCTTTCTGGAGGGTTCGTAACATAAGAAGAGTTCCATCAAATAAGACGGATTAACACCATTGAAAGCTTTGTGAACCAGTATAAGATCTGGAAATTAATCTTGAAGATCAAAGATGGCCACTGTAGGGACCAACATGATGTGTGCTCTTGTTTTTCTGTTTTTTTGTATTCAACATAACATTTTATCTGAAAGCCATTGTGCCTTTTGAAAAATATTATCACCACATCTGTTTCATCACTGTTTTACGGAAAGTGTTTTTAAAACCATATAATATGGACTTATCACTGAGTTTTCCTCATCTAGCTTGAAAAATAAGTTTTAATTTGCCCACCCAAGTATAGACCCAAATATATTTCATGTTTCAAAAATAATCCGCATCTTTTCTTTTCTTGTTTGTAACTTTGCATTGAAATTAGTGGCTTTTAGTCATTTGCAAATCCTGTTTTAAATTCTGCAAAACCTTTTTGAAAATATTACTTAATTTATTTTTTCTGTGTCTGATCAATTTATTATGCAGCAACATGCCATGAAAATGGCCAAAGGCTTGTCCTCCTCCTAACTACCTGATTTAGAAGCGTCTGATGTGTAATTTAAGTTGTCTCCATATTGGCTTGACCTATAATTACAAATGAACACTTTATTAGACTATGAATCTTAGGAAACTATGCACAGCTAAAGGGTGGTGGCATCTGTCACAAGTGTTTTATCGTCCATTGTGTTCTAAATGTCACCCTAATTATATGCATTACCATCTTGTTATATCAAAGAAAACTCAAAATTAGCCAATAATATTCCGAACCTTATAAGGTTATCCATCAAGGAAGAATGATGTATTAATAAATTTATTCTATTATAATAATGGTTGGCAGGCAAGTTGGCAATGTTCCTCTTGCTCTAGGACAGTGTTTATTTCTCACTTGAAGAACTACAATGCAATTTTTATTCAGTTTATTCTTGAAGACAAGGAAAACCTCAAATGATGTATGTAATGTATGTATGTAATACATAGTTTAATATAGAGGATGCCTGCTGAGAGGGTATTCATCTAAACTGAGGTGAACAGGGGAGGACATACAAAATGCAATGTGCTTGCAGACAGAAACTGTGGAGAATTCATAGCCGTCCTCTACATAATATTCACTGTATTCTTTTACAAACAGCTGGAACATGTTCCAGGGATCAAAGTAACAGCACCAGTTCAGATGATATTTGACAGATTCTAGTTTGTTAATATGATACATTTTGCTCAAGCCTGAAAGTTATGGAGCATCACAGGATTCAATGCTTTGGGCCAGTTCTCTGAGTTACATTGTTGTAAACAATACGAGTTTCTTATTTGAATTCGGAGAAGACAGACATTTTTATCTTCCAACCAGAGAATCTGAAAAACAAACTGCTTGGTCAGTAACTGACTCATTCAGAAACATTGTAAAGAACCTCAGGGTGCTGTGGTGGTGCAGGGGCAAAGCACAACCCACATATTGACTAAGGCCACATATTGAGGCCTTAGTCCTTGTGCCAGTGGTTGCAGGTTCGATTCCTGGCCTGGGGACATTTGCCACATGTCTTCTCCCTCTCTCATTACCCTATTTCCTGTTGAACTGTCACTCAAAATGACCCAATGCAGTTTCTGGGGTTCCTTAGAGAGAAAACCTTATGGCAATTGATGTATTACTTTTTAAAATTATTTTATTACTAAGACTGAATTGAAATGGATGTAAATCAGTCAGATTTTGTCCGTATACCTGTAGTGGTATTTAATTGAGGCTGTTCTGTTTGTGATGTTTGACCGGCTCTTATACTTACCTGCTACAGAAATGAATCACATTTCCAAGTCTTATATGGAACCTGGAAATGTCCCACAGCTTCATTCAGACTCAGACATTGTCCAACTTTAAATGAACTAAAATCATGTCCATTGCATCAGTGCTGGGAACACAACTTGGCCTTTTTGACATAAATCTGTTTAATGAAGTGCTGCATAAAAGCAAAGCATTAAAAAGACAGTTATGAGCAATAATATCAAACACAGTCTCCACAACACCCATCCTTAAAATCAGCTATTTAAACAGGTTCAAAGGGCATCTTGGACTAGTAGTCAAATATTGGAGATGACCAGGGGCACCGGACACTGTGTCAACTCTTGGCTCAGGAAGTTCGGGAGGAAGGAGAGAGAGAGAGAGAGAGAAAGAGAGAGAGAGGGGAAGGTTGTCAGCTCCGTCACAAAAACACAAGGTTTAAAATGTTCAAAACTTTACAAAACATCAAAATTCCTCCTGTAATATTGTCATGCAATATACATGTTGACACAACTGAGACAGGTTTTTTTTTTTCCCAAGAGTTCTCATGTCCAGTCTGGCAGTGTACGGGTTACGCAGAGGGATTCACCTCTCTGGGCTGACAAGGTGGCACAGCTTTTCCAGCCCTCCTGCCTTCCATCACGGTTATGCTGGAACCAGCTTCCGTGACTTAAAAAAACAAAAACAAACAAACAAAAAAAAAACTAACCAAAAACATCTCAAGTTTCAGTTGAAACATCCTACATAGGTGTTACATCACATTTCACTAAATAAACGAGCAAAAAAAGCGTATAAGTGAATCAATTCTTGTGACTTATTTGTTCAACTATTGTACACATAAAGCCACAGCATATTATTATATGTATAGATATACAGTGTTCTGACACTGAACAAACCTGACAGCCTGGTAATGAAATGCTACAAACTGCAACGCGCAGGACGGATCTAGCATTTCTACTTCTACCACATTTTCAACACACAGGCTATTGATATAATGTGCTCAGTGCACAGATTTTTAAGAAATAAAGAGGCAAAAATGAGAAAATCTTACAAAGCAATGCAAAAAAAAGTATAAAACAATAAATACAAAATATTGTAAACTAAACATTTATCCTCGTCAAATCATGTGCATGTAGCCTTTTTGTGTTATATTACACCTACCACACTACACATTAATAATCTTCATTGTGGCCTTTGCATTAAAAAAAAATAAATAAAAGAAGTGGTGATACAGGGCAACTAAGGAAAAGGTGCAAAAATTAAATTTCATTCAGTAACTCAGTTAATTTAATCAAAAAAAGAAAAAGTTGAACTTATTTAAGATTTAACAGCCAGCAAGGCCCATAAATCCACAGCGGGATATATGCAGACATATTAATCGACTGCCTCTGAACCCATCAGCTTCCCCACTGTCTTTCAAAACTTCAAACATTAGCTGCAGACAACAGCACTGAAAAGGAGCACTTGGCACTGAAAGAAAAAAAATATATAATAAAATCACTTATGTTTAAGTTCACACGTCTTCAGTAAAAGAGACCTTTCCCATATATTCCCCATAATTTTCAGCCTCCTTTACTTTCCCTTGCCGTCTCTTTTCGGAGAGACGGGTGGAGAAGACGAGTGGGGCAGTCTTTCACTCGGGCCAGAGTGTCTGGCAGTGTTTAAGTGGCACACCAGGACTTGTTTCAGTCTGCCAAGGCGAATCCATTGTGGAGGCAGGTGGGCCAACACACATCCTCGCTCAGGACACAGACTTGTGTGTCCTAGCCTTTGTCTCCATGCAGCCTGGCAACGGAGCCGGCGGCTATGAAGTCAGTGGGTGCAGAGCATTGCTATGGGAACCAGCATAGTAGGCTAGGCTGTGGCTGCACTTGGATCAGTTTGAAGACTTTTCTGCATACCGCTTAACGCTGGAATCGCCTGCAGAGTTCACTCTCTTAAATATTCTTCCCAAGACTGGCCTAAGATCTTATCTGCAGTTTTTCTTCCACTCGCTATTGAAAAATAGATAAATATTTATTGTAATAAAACTCAAAACGCAATTATGGGGTTAGGCTTTACAGAAACCGGGAGAGGTTCACGGTACTCTCTCGCCCTTCAGTTTGCCCTCGCGGAGTTAATTGTGATGAAATGTTACATCCATCCGTGTCAGCACGTCCACACACACACACACACACACACACACACACACACACACACACACACACAGTCGTCAACATAAAAACAAACAGCCGCTGGAGTAGAAATCTTAAAACTCATTGACTATAATTCAACACGGCATCGAACAACAGTAAGGTCTGAAGGTGGAGTCCACAAAGGCTCCCTGGCATTGTGTCGGCTGAGTCCACAATGTGCGTGAGGCGGAAAAAAGGGCGGGGGTCCGACCCTCCCTCGCTTAGTCAACCGAGCCGGGGTGCAAGCTGAGCGCTGGGGGGTCCAGACAGGTGGGGGAGTAGCTGAGGTGAGGCTCCTTAATCCACAGCAGGGGGGCGCCATTCTTGCCCTCCTGGCTCTTGTTGTTGTTGCGACCTTTGTAGCGTACGACCAGCAACGCGATGAGAAGGATGCCGAAGATGGGGAAAGGGTAGAAGAAGAGGAAATAGAAGAGGGACTCGTTGGAGCACACCACTGAATGGATGGTGGAAACTGGGGGCAAAGAACAAACAATTCATAGTGGTTAGCATTTTCTAAACTCGCAGTAAAGATAAAAACTTCCATTTTTTTCAGTTTATCTTTTGCCATCTTGCACTCCTTTTCATGCCCCCGTGTCATTTTGTGTTCATACTTCCATTTTGTACCCATAAAATAACTTTGTACCTGAAATCCACACAGCTTGTTTTTCTTTGTTCTTACGTATGTCACAAATTATAAATAGTCAAAAGTCAAAAGTCTGAAAATCTCATGAATATTAACACTTTATTGTGTGCATTTATTTTGGTATTAGTACCTAATCTTAGCCAACTGACTTATATAAAATGACAGATTAAACCAAATCAACCCTAAGCGACATCCTACTGTTAATATGTTTTTTGTCTAATTAGAATTAACAGCATGTCCTCTGGTTCTGAAGACAATATGAGACATCCACATGGCGGGTAGAAACTGAAATTTAGAAAGAGCAAAATGTCCTGTGGCAGATTTCTCCATATTATATCTAGAAAATTCAGGTACAATAGAGCAAATCTACTTCATAGACATAAAATGGAGGAGCGAGAGCGAGTGCACACTCTGGATAAGAGGTTTGAAAAATTGGCATCACTGGGGGTTGAAATCATGACAAAAACAGAACATCATTTTAGAAAAACCCTATTAATGTTATAAATGTTACAGAGGTTTAGTTGACTCAGACCTGCTTGTCTACTCAACAAATATAGTCAGGGTCACATGTGCTTCACCTTTTCGTTGGTCAGAAGACAATAAATTGGTGAGCAGAATTTTCGGCCTCTCAGAATCTACCTCTATATGTCCAGGAGAACAAAGACTCTCACCACAAGTCTTAGATCTCTACAATGTTGACAGCAGTGACAGCGGTTGAAACTCAAAAGGGTAAAAAAAAATGCAGTCGGGTTTGCTGTGGCTGTGCAGGGGTTAAGTAGAACCAACATATAGAGGCCTTAGTCCTCGACGCGGCTGTCGCAGGTTCGATTCCCGGCCTGGCAACCTTTGCTGTATGTCTTCCCCTCGTCTCATTGCCCACTTTCCTGTTAATGAACTATCAAAAAAAGGCCACTAGAGCCAATAAAACCTTTAAAAAAAATGAACAGCTGAAAGTCTTGCTCTCTTGCAGCCTGAATGAGCCATCAAGATGTTTCTATGACGACCTTGTGAATAGCTTTTTACATCCCTGTACTTAACATAACATCGTCTTTTTTGATTCATATTTAAGCATATCCCATTCATGGGTAATATCTAACTGTGGGTCTTCTTCAGTATCAGCTTCCATGTCTGAGTGTTGTTACTGTGACTTGATGGGTATGGTGCATTGCCTGACTGGAAAAGGTCAGATTTTTGAGCTTTCAATCATCCAAACCCTGGTCCAGTTGATCAAGCTGGAAAACGTTAAGACTTAACAACCCAAGAAGGTATCAGCCATGCAAAAGATTCAACTGGTTTATAAAAAATTAATATTTATGTGTTTTATGGTATTCGAATACAGCTAATTTGTTTTCTCTCTGACTGGTATTTGCTCACTAGATTGTTTTCAAATCAATTCTGAGGTAATTAGGAGATTTGCCCTCAATGTTAACTCTGCTTTTGATTAGCTGTTCAGAGGAATAACACAGATTGTGTAATTAACTACATTGTTTGAACTGCTTGTTTATAAATTTTCCTTCACCCTTTTCCCTGAATTAATCACCTACATTTTTTGCTTTTATCAGTGTCACAGACACACGCAGAGGCTCTGAGGATTTTGTTGCTAAGGACTCACCTTGCTGCAGTACATTGACGATGGTGACGCCAGAATTATTGGTGGCAAGACGATACCATTCATTGCGAGGGTTGAGGAGCCACTCCTCCACATGGCAATAGTAACGACCGGCATCTGCTGGCCGGGCTCCGTGAATGGTCAGGCTGTACTGGTCAGAAGTAGTCCTCTCAAACTGAAATCGGGAATTGGGCCCATTGTCGTCAGGGGGGCTGCAGTTTCCATTTCCAAAGATGGCGTCGTGGCCGATGGAAAACACACAGTCCCGCTTGTCGTCGTCTTCCCCCGGCTGGTCCTCGATGTCCTCGTCATCGGAGCGATCCACGTACCAGAACACAGAAAAGCGCGAGTCGGGAGACGACTGGCTGAAAATATTGCAGCCCAGCCGAATTGAGCTGGACTCCTCCACTGTCACGTTATTCTCAAGCTCATCAACACGCAGTTGAGGCTCTGCAGAAGTTCCCCAAGAGAGAAGGAACAAAGGAAGACAATTTATGTTAATAAAGGCACATATAGCTCAAACAGAGAACGTGATTTATGTGAACTAATTCACAACTATCGGGCTAATTATGCAATGTTGTCAATTTGACATTTCCAGAAGTGTTGCAAACGTGGATCCCGTTAAATTATACTGCAAAGCTAAGTTATTACAGTTATTAAAGCCAAAAGGGAAAGCTTCATATTATTTAGTTTAATTACAGAGTTATTGATGATGAGTACTTTGAGCTAATCAAAACCAAAAATAAAATGTCTTATAAATGACAATGCACTGCAGGGTGTACAGCATGGGATCCTTTTGCATTGATTGCTTCATCACAGGGCCGTGCCACATCTAGCAACCAATCGAGCACAGTGATAGCATGTTTGGGCGTTTTGGCCATGAGTACAGGTGCCAGGTCCTGTCAGAAAAGAAAATCAGCTTCTTCATATGGCCCAGGCATCAGAGGAAAGAATAATATACCAGACAATCAAGTCGATAAAACACAGTGGACCCACAGCAGCAGATTTCATGCTTGAAGTCAAGGTGCTTGGATTATATTAATTTCCACTCTTTCTCCATGCTCTGGGAACTTGAATTTCATATTAAATTTAACATTTTCTTTCATCAGAAAAGTGGATTTTTGACCACTGAGCAACAGTACAGTCTGTTTTCGTCTCAGCCCAGGTAAGAGGCTTCTGATATTATTATCTGGTTTAGGTGAGGGTTGATACACGGAGCAACAGCTGCAGCCCAGATCCTGGATTTGGCTGTTGAAATACTAACGCCACACCTCGTTAAACTCCCCAAAACCTTTGCACCTTATTTTACTACACATTTCCCTTTCACTCAACTTTCTATTAATTAACTTGGACACAGCAGTCTGCGAAGCTTCTTCAGCAATTACCTTTTTTGTGGCATAACATTTTGTGAAGGGTATCAATAACTGTCTGCTGGACACCTGTCAAGTCAGCAGTCTCCATCATTATTGTGCTTGCCATAATATCATAGACTTTTATTTATAAGTATAGTTCTAATTTTCTGAAAAACTATATTTTGGGATTTTACTAGCTGTAAACCGTAATCGTCAAAATGAAAACACTTGACCTCAATTGTGTAATTAATCTATATAACAAAGCTATTTCATCTTTTGAACTGAATTATTCAAATAAATTAACTTTTCAATTGTTTTTTTTTTATTTACTGAGATGGATGTATACAACAAGAAAAAAAAAACTTACATTTTTAAATATTTACTTACAAAATAACAGAGATACAATAATTGCAGCCTTAAAATGAACCGATTTAAACATGTTAACATCATAAAATAGTCATTTCTGCATGTGTTACAGGAAATGGAGAAACAAAAAGACAAAATTAAATCAGACTCACTATCCCTCCCTGCAGCGAGCACCAGTCTTTCCGCTTCCCAGCAGGGTTGGATCCAACCTCAAGGCTAGTTTGTCTGTCTGCATGGATGTGCTACAGCCCTTCAGGGGTGGTTCTGTGACCCACTTCCCCAGCAATTTAGAAAAAATGGGGCAATAAAAACTTGGCTTTTAATGGTTCTCTCTCACACAATGTTTGGAACTGACTTCTTGTTAAACCAAAATGAGGTGCAGAAGGACAGCAGGGGTGGAAAAACTGCTAATTCCTGCAGCTTCAGAGGATGTTGTAACAATAAATTAAAACCCATCTCTCCCTTCAAAAGTTAAAATCTACAATAAATGGTTTTGTGTTACTGTAAGGCTACCATCCCGTTTTTACTTTTTTCTTCTCAAAATAATATGCTCAGCTCGAGCAACGTGTGAACGAATGAGTCCATACACAGAGTTGTAGATTCTGCTTCCCATACCTCCAGATTTCATTTATATGAGTGCTGCAGTAAACAGAAATCTTCTAAGACTAGTGTTTGCTTACAGAGCATTTTACTAAGGAAGCATTTTCTTTACATTCTACTGAGCTGCTTTTTTGATCCTCCTATTTTAGTTATTTCCTTATCAGTGTTTTCTCGTTTTGACTTCTAAATAGATAAACGTGATAGAAAAAAAGGTTAGGGGGAAAAAGTCAGGGAAGACGGACCATTACTGAGGTTGTTCTGAAAACATCAGTCTACTGTTCAAATTCATTGTACTTCAATTAAGAAGTAAACCAAGTACCTATTCTATTAAATGGCTGTGGATTCTTGAGGAACAGTGCATTCACTACACGTTACTTTTTGCTTGTTACTTAACATGTAAGTAACAAGTGTTTCTTCTCAAGTACCAGTCATTAATTGGTTGTTTTATAAAATTGACACTACAATAAAACACATCTGAGTTTATCAGATGATTCACAATTCCACTTAACTACAGAAAACTAATTTATGCATCGTATTTCAGAAGATATTTGAAATTCTTTGCATACCACCGAAGGGTACCTGTAATTCTGACAGCTACTCGATGATAAATTCAGGAACAATGGGCCAAAAAGAGATATAACTTCTCTCAGAGAGATTAAGAGATACGAGCTGAATCATGCTCAAAATAACTCTGATGAGGTGGGATGTCACGGTGTGGGTGGAAGTAGATACATCATCACTTTAAATCACTATTTTTCAGTCCTGGACAAGTGGATTAGCTTGTCTATCAGTGACTGGGAGTTTTCTAATTTTTTTTAATCTTCCTGAGCTCTGACTGGGGCAGATGTTAGGTTAAAGCCAATAAGGTGCAGAGCAGAACATGTTGGAGTCGGTTGAAAATCTGAGTGAAATAATTGCAACATTAAATAGGCCATTAATGTAGCACAATACTAAATATACTACATGTGCCAGAAACGTTTATCAGGAAAGAAGTTAATGTGAAATAAACCAAAGATCTCTCTCTGTTGTTAAATAGCGCTCTTATTGGTAGCGAACAAAATCTGTAAGCTAAAACGCTTTTCAGTCAGACTTTGACACTTTTTCTTTATACAGAAAACAAGTTCCAGCATTTACCACCAACAGTATCAGCTTGGCCTCTGTGTGCACATGTCAGTTTATGCTGATTAGTGAGGCAATTTACACAGTTTACATAAAGATGTGATTTGAAAGCAGTCCCTGAGATGCTGTTTCCACGAGTGGTGATGAGCAAAAGACCCCTTCATCTTTCTGCTGCGGGCAGCCGCCATCTGCAAAGCTGTGAAAAGTTTTCTTCTGTGTTTTTTTTTTTTTTTTTTTTGATGTCTGGCAAGTGACAAATTCAGCACTGTTATAACACTTAAGGAGATGATTGAGATTCAGTTCATTTCAACTTTTCTGTCCAAGGCTGTTTACTGTACAAGTGAAGTGATCATGTTGAGACAAAGCCATTTGTCTCATGGTGAGATGAATCAAGCCAACACCGCTCTGAAGGAGTGTCAGGCTAAAATGTGCCATTATTTCTAGCATACATGTTATGCTTTGCAGTTAATAAAAACATGAGCATTATTCGTTAGACTAGAGAATAATGATCAGATTGCATTGGGTCAAACTATGGAGGAGCAGAAACATGGGTTTGCATCGTATTCCTTTTGCAACACTGTTGCACCTTTTCACTTGATGCGGGCAGAAAATAAGTTTTCCCAGGAAAAGAACAGAAAATCAGAAGAATGAAGTCACAGCTGAATGCACATCTCTTAAGACCGCAGAGTCACAGATGCACTTTCAACATTTGCTGTATTTATTTATTGAAAAGAAACATACACCTCATTATTTTTTCAGGGGTGCTGCAATCAAAATTTGACAAAGATCTAGCTGCATACTCAAAACCAAAACATCAAGAAATGTGAATGAAAGCAACTTTTAAGAACAAGAGCAAATGAAATTGATGGAAATGAGCTACCAAAGTCCACAATGCAAATGAAAGGAGATGACAAATAATGAATATGCAAACTGACAGATGTTCTAAGTAAAGAATTATATATATAGATTTATAATATTAAAGATTTTATTGATTAATGATGAATGACAACTAATTCATCGTCTGACTGTGAACTCGATTTAGATTGCTTAGGTATAACTATGATTAGGAATAAACAATGAACATGAATTATTTGATTTTATTGCTCTTATCCAAAATTCTTAAAAAAGGGTGACTTGGCACAACAATTTTGATACTTTGCTATATTAAGTCTCTGCATACTGTCATGTGTAACCTGTGTCTTTGTTAATTCTACCTCTGCTTGGAACAAACATGATGGCGAGCCAGCCAGGTGTCAAACCTTGAATCTTCTGATCCTTGGAAATATTATCCATGGCAACACTGCTTCATTCACTCATTCAAACGACCTTGAACAAGAGGAGCACTTTTAGCCTCACCTGGTTGTTTGACAAGAACCCTGGTGTAGCCTGAGGTATCCCGGGAGAGTCGATACCAGGCTCCATCTGGGTCACTCAGCCACTCCTCCACCAGGCAGTAATATGTCCCAGAATCACTGCTCTCTGCCCTGTTCAGAGTCAGTGCGTAGAGGCGAGGTGAGAGCCTCTCTGCCTGGACCCGCCGTCTCAGTCTCTCCTCGTCTGCGTAGGCGCCGTATTCAAAGGCCCCTGTGCGTTCGATCCTCAGCAGGAGTTCATCGGTTTCTGACCCCGCTGCCCGTCTTATGTACCATAGCACAGCATGTTGGGAGTCCTGGCTGGTCTGGGAGGTGATCGAGCAATTGATCCTGACCCTGCTGTCCTCCTGGTACACCAGAGACTGGTTGTTCTTTTGCACCTTTAGCCTACTCTCTGCAAGGAAACAGAAAAAGCAGCGTTGAGGGGTGGAGAAGCCAAAGCCAACAGTCAACTCTCTGGTTATAAGGAATATGATCAGCAGTGACAGGTACACATTGAAATTTCTGTTTTGTGACAAATTACTTAAAATGCGGTGTATTTCTGGTGGCAGGAGGGCAGGAAATGACTGGCGATGCGTGGGCGAGTTCAAAAAGTTGACAAAGATAAAGACAGACAAGAAGAAGAGGTGAAGTGAAAGGAGAGGGAAATGCCAAACAAGTCAAAGTCAGGGGGATGGGAAGTCTGTTGAAGACGCAGACCAGAGAAAGAGACAAGGGCGGTAAATTGTAAGGAAAGATATTATTAGATAGGAAACAAGACAAAAGCAGGGCAGGAGGTCCTGTCAGTCTGCCAGAAAGAAAACGAAGAAGCAATGCATCTATAAAGTCAAGCAGGAGGGAGAGAGCAGGACGAGAGGAGAGGGAGACGACAGAGAGGTGTGACCAAAATGCCAGGAGGAAGCTGCATTTTTTCTGCGTGCTGTGACAGGATTGGTTACACTGACATCGGTTGCGGGATAGGATTAGCTGCAGGTACATCAGGTGTGACCGCCATGAGAGCCCCACTGTCAAACGCTCAGGGGGGAGAGGATTAGTTGAAAGCGTACAGAACACACAGAAGTGCACAAACACATACGTTCACACAGATACACACACACACACACACATGCATACACACATCCTTGACACAAGACATAGCAATAGAAGAAGGAGAAAATTAAGAGAAATTTTAAACAATATCTGGCTTATGATTCTAATGCGAAATTATTTTCACCAGCTGTGCTTAGGTTTTGATTTTGTGACAGAAATTTTAAAAAAGTTCTTGAGGAGATGTTGGAAAAACAACCAAAATTAAAACGTGAAACTTAATTTAAGTAGTGAATCGAATAATTGCAATAACCCAGATGTAAACTACCATGAGAACTTAATTAAATAAAGATGATCATATTTTTTAATCTTTACTTTGTGTAAAGCGAATAGGATTAAAAAAATACAAATATGATGACCTCCTTGAACTGATACAGAGTAACTTCAATACTGCGATAGGAAAGCATTGTAATTTAGTACTTTTGTCAAATCAGACAGCTGAGAAAAAGTTGTCTGCTGTCTGAAAAGAACTTCTAGATTTTAGAGCTCACACAGACACAAAACAGGCGCAGAAAAAAGAACACCTATCTTTAGAGCTAAAATATTATTTCTGCTACAACCACTGAAACAGACCTGAAATAGCACATTATTTGCATAAACATAAGTGGGAATGGGTAAATGTCTTACAGTCATCAGACTGTAAGACTGAATGGTATTTTTTTTTGTTCATGCAATGCATGGATTTGAGGTTTAAAGGTAAAATAAATAAAATTATACACCTTATTAGGAATTTATTGATAGATTATTATAAAGCAGTGGATAAATATCAAATGGAAGGAAAATAATAAGGAGGTTTTAGGTTTTCTTATGAAAGAAGAAGTGTGGCATGTGTTTGCATCCATTCCCACCACATCAGCACCTTTTTCCGCAGGTTTTTTTATGGTATGTTCATACCAGCTGTTCAGTTATAAAAACTGAGTTTCTGCTCTTTCTTCTAAAGAAAAAAAAAAAAAACTCTGTGAAAATATGTAGACAGCACAAGTGAACATCAATCTCCAGGTCTGGACCTTTATAAGATCATACCAACACATCAGTATACTTTGATTTAAATCCTTCCATTGTAGCTCGGTCTGTATGTTTATGGTTGTTGTCCTGATCCAAGGTAAACCTCCATCCCAGCCTAAACTCTTCTGCCACAGCTAACATGTTTTCTTCCAGTTCTCTTTGTCTATTATTTTTCATTAACTCTGACCTGCTAAACAAACTCTGACCTGCTAAACAAAAGCTCCCACAGTGTGACACTGCTAATCTTGTTTAAATGTAGTGTTGAAGGATATGTTCACTGTTAGCATTCCACCAAACACAACATTTTGCATGAGCAGACGCCAGACTAGTGTGCCATGGCTCAGATGTTTGCCACGTGATCTGTGACTAACTGTGGCATACAGCCCTCTCTCAGCAATGGCTTTACCTTGATCCTCTTCCATAAAGGCTGAATTTATGATATGTGATATAACTCTCTGTACTATGTCCAGTGGTATCACAAATCTCTTGGCTGCTTCTCCAAACTCTTTCAGTTTCAGATGATGGACTGAACAGTATGCTCAAAGATTATCAGACCTGGGGATGATGTTTTAAAAACTAAAACTATTTTCCTACAACCATAAAAGTCAACTTTCAGTTGTGTTGGTTGGTCTTTATGCAGCTGCTTATTTAGCAATGTTATCCAACAAACCTTAGAGGCCTTCACAAAACAGCTGTATTTATAGTGTAAATACATTTTACACCGGTATATGTCGTATATAGTAATTAGATTACTTCTGATCAACTTGTGGTGAATGTCAGTAACGGAGATCAGGTTTAAGGGAGCTACATAGGAAGCTACTTTGAAAACTCTGTATCGACATTCCTTCACGTCACAGTCATGAACTACTTTGTGTTGGTCTATTTAAAGTCCCGGTAACAAGATGTGAAAAAATTCAAAAGGTCTGAATACTTTTGAAAGTCACTCTAAATGCTTTGCTTGTTTTGCTACCTAATAGTTTCTCAGCTCCTTCTGCTGTAGTCCATGCAGGGTTTCGGCTATAACAGGCCGGCTGATCGACTGCCTACGGTCACAGCCATCTGCTGAGAAAACCTCATCTTTATCCACAGATTGGTGAGTGTGGTCGACTGACTCCTGTTTGTAGTGCTCCTCGTATATATATGTATGTATA
>NW_006799955.1:378186-481372 GCF_000485575.1 Poecilia formosa
ATATATGCATAGTGATAAATATTGCACAATTTCGGGTGCATTTAAAAGACACATGGTTACGAGGCATTGCCAGACCACCCTGTTGTGCAGCAGTATTTCAAGCTAGCATCTCAAATTACTCATCATCACCATTGCATCTCTACCCACCAGATTCAAGAAGCTGAAAACATCTCCATCTGGAAAATGTAGCACCCCGTGGAATCCTGGCAACCATTTCCCTCTTCTTTTTCCAGGAGAATTACCTCTGAACCTCCTGAAGTGAAAGCATGCAGAATGGGATTGGCACAAGACAAAGCAACGCTCTGCCGTTCCCATTTGAAGTTTGAATCCACAGCCAGGAGAGAAACTGGGGGCTGAAAGCCTGTTGCCGTGCACGAGTGTTTAAAAGAAATTCCCTTTCTAATCTAAAATAAGCAAATTACTTAAGCCTTATTAGGTGGCATCATGAGCTATTAAAAGTTATTATTACCAAGGACTCACTCAAGCACAGACTGATGGGACAAACTGAACGGAGAAACAATGAGCCAGTAAGCCAAGAGGAGACATAAAAGGGGAAGGAATGCTTTCCGTTTTATGCTCCAAAATGACTTCGGAGTCTCGGGTCCCTGCTGAATCCCACTGCTGTGAAAGCAGCTTCACAGAACAGCCTGTCAAATCTGGTGACATGTGTCCTTGTCCACAGAGAATGAAGTTTTTCCTATCAACTACAGTAGAGCCCATCAGCCCCTTACAAAAATGCAACTGTTGACAGGAGCAACAATAACTCAGTTTGAAGCTAGTATAAATCCAAGTAAAGACTAGCTCTTCGTTATGATGAAGATGCTCCTAAAGAGCAAAATTAGCTTTGTTTTTGAAGGTCATCATGGCAGTCAATATCTGTTTCAGGTTCCATTGCGTGCATTGATGACTGTGCTGCTGTAGCATCCACAAAGTGACATCAATCCAATATCAACAGTGCTTGCTTTAACATCTAAAAGGTAGTTCTTGTGCGAGTCGAGCTTAATTAGACACATAAGTTGTTTGAAATGTACAAGCTTTGATACCTTTCAAGAAAACATTTTTTGTTTAAACTTTATCCTTGAGAATAATGGTTCAGAGCCTCCAGTATTGTTCACCTACTGTTTCCAGGGTAACCGTGAGTCTTAGATCAACCATTGCGAAGTAAGTTTGAGGAACTCACAGATTTCTTCCTCCAGCAGTAGAGAGGGAAGGCACAATTACCCAAGGTTAGAATTCAGATAGCATACGACAATTAAAGATATACTTTTTATGTTACACAAAGCTGTTCACAAGTATGTTTTGAACAAGTCTCAAGTGTCTAATGACTAAAATTAGATTCACAATGGAGGATAAATATGGGCTAAATAATAACATTGCATTCCAGTTGGTTAAATTTTAAAGCATGCAGTGTTTTGTACATATCACATCAATATTTAACAATTCTCTTTGTTTTCTGAATTTTTTTTTTTTTCAACATGCAAAGAAGCTGTTTTGCATGTAAACAGACTTAAATATTCGTTTCCTGGCAGATATTAGTTTGTTTTGTTTAAGGCTTACAGTTCCACCCAATTCCTTTTTTTTTCTACCAAGGATTGTAGCACAACACCAGCAAAAAACACATTCTCTGCAAGTTCCAGCAGAAAACTAAGTTTTCACAAGACTATCACCATTTATGTTTTAAAGTACATGTGTTTAACGTCCATGTCATTATGTTTGTTTTAAAATAAACACGTTTTCATCAAAGGCCATGATGCATTTACACAAGTTCTTAGTTTTGATGCATTTAATCAGTGGTGATATAAACAGTTTATAAACAATATGAAAATGCTGCTGCTTGTTATCTGTTACCCTCTAATGAAGCTAAAGTTAGCCTCTGGGAATTTTCCATCTGTGCTAAGCTAAAGGGCTATTTCACAGTTTTTAATGAGCTTGATGTGCCTTTGATCATCTTTCATTAAAAATCTAAAATAACAACACCAGACTGGTCAGACCTGAACCAGATAACCACACTGAACAGAGATGATTTAAATCACAAATATTTATGAAACCTTTGTAACCTTTGGAATTAGACACGCATAAAAACCACAATATATGGATAAGTCAAACCTGGACTAAGTTACCCAACACTGACAACACTGATTATAGATTCTTTAAAACAAACTGTGATTTTTGAAACCCTTTTTTTTTTTTAAAAATCCAATCTTAGCAAATGATTGTGTACCTTCATCCTGTGAGCAGGATGTGTCATTATATCACTACCTAATTCATAAACTTAAAATACATCAGCTTCCTTTGATGGATTATGGGATGATTTAAGATGCAAAACATGTCATTATCCAACAACATTCCAGCTGGTTTTTGAGCTTGTTCCACAAACTTCCCAAACCCACTCAGCCAAGCCTCTAATTGCTCGCTGAAGCTCGTCCTCACCCTGTTTTTATGTGTGCCTAATTGGTCCAGTGTAATGGCCGCAGAAAACAGCATGGCTGAAAACAAAGCCGTCCGTATTCCTCCTACAGAAGGAAAGAGCCACGGCAGATGTAAGCAATCATCTGCATTTGTTTGTCTGTGTGAAAGATTGCTTCAAAAGTAGCTGGTGAAATTTCGCACAACTGCTCTGCAAGGTGTGGCATCAACTGCAGAACAAAAACCAGATAGTTTCTTTGAAACTGAGAGACACAGTGTTCCCTGAATGCCTCTGTAAAAGCTTTATTTTATTTTATTTTTTTTTTATATCAGAGGACTTGCACAAAATCTATAAATAACAATCCTGTCCGACTGTACCCAAACCTCAGGCTTATTGTTTACGAAGCCCAGTTGATGGAAAACAAGTCGGAGTCCTGGGGATGAAGAGGTGTTCTACGGTGCCACTTCAGAGCACACCAGTCACAGCTTTTACTCTCTCACTCACACTTGTAACAAAATTTTAGGTTAACTTCAAAGGAGCTGTAAAACTTCCTGGCTGAGTGTTCAGAGGAGGATGTGGCCCGAAATGGTAAATCAAAGGCTGTGCTATCCTTTACTGTTTCCCAGGGAGGGGGGAAAAAAAAAAAAAAAGAAAAAAAAGATTCATTTTATGTTTCTGTTCTGTGATGCCGCTACCGTTGAAATCTTTTAAAACAGGACAGGCTGTGGGTCTCACTTAAGCCTCTCATCTTTTGCCCCCATCACAGCCTGTCACTCTTGTCTAATCAGCCCTGCATAAATATTCAGGAGACTAACCTGTGGGTTCATGACTATTAACGAGGCCTAAATGAAGCGCGAACGTCAGAAATATGGTTCAGCGCTTCTAGTTTAATATGTCCTGAAACACCACGGAGCTGAAAATCCATCCACCGGGCAACAAATCTACTTTCATGTTTTCAATTTAAAAGATGAAATCATGTGAAGAACAAAGACGTGAATTAAAGAAAAGAAAATCGGACAAATTTTTCTAAAGAGGCAAAAATAAACAAAAAGTTATTCAAAAAAAAAAAAGCAAAAAGCATTGGGACAAGACCGGAGGTTTCAGTCACACCCTAATCCTCGAAGAGGACAGTTCACGTTGGCTTGGCGCTTACCCGCCGCAACTTCACACAATAAAACAAACAAACAAACAAACAAACAAACAAACAAAAAAGAGACACAATGACCTTACTGAACTTCTGAAACAGGAGGAGTACAGGGCAGGGCAGGCCGAACGAACGTCGGAAGTAATGAAAGACAGAGTTTCCTCTGAATGAAAAGTGGCTTCCTTTAGAGAGCTTGAAGTGTAATTTCTATGCTAATGACTGTGATGTATCTATGATCCCATTGTGTCAGAAGGATATTACCACGACTCATCGCTGGCTGAGTTAAATATGGATATCTAGAGGCCTTTTTCACTAAAAGGCCCCTTTTTGAGGCACCTCTGGTCATTCACAGACCACCAATCAAGCTGCTCATGTCCTGTTTTGATGCCTATTAGACAAAGAACCACAGGAGATGCGTAGCATGAAAAGTGTGTCAAAGGTCTTCTTTGTGTCATTCTGTTTTTGAAGGAATAATTCTGGATTGATTTCGTGTTACGATCCTTAAGTGACTGACTATATCTAACGCTTCAAATGCAAGCACATCTTTTTACCATTTGTAAAATAATTCACCTTATCTTCTCCATCTGGCCATAACACATGGTTGCTCACACTGAACCTGGTTGTGTACGAAGTTCCTTCATGTTAAAATGAGGCGGTTCATCTCCGGAGCCACCTGCTGCACTGTTGATAAGGATGAGTCATTGCTGAAATCTCAACGACGTCCAATCAGCCTTTTTACTTATGGGTATAATATGATCTGCTGAATTTGATGCTACTGTAGTATAATTTAAATTTATTAGCCTGTATGTAATTGGATCTTAATCCTGTACAAAGCTTTGTTGAAAGGACATGTAAAAGAAGCTGCCATCTGTCTTTGCAAGTTATAAATCCACTTGAGAAATAAAATGTAAGAAGTAATCCTCATAATGTCTGAGTCAAACTAAAAAGCTGTTAAACTTGATCAAATTTAATGAAAAATGCCCTTTTTCTTGTGTGTAGTCTAAAATCTTAACAAATAGACCTAAGAAATCTCCCCCCCCAAGAATATTTTTTTATGCATTTTGCAAAAGGGATCATCTCCTTTGAACATTTTAAAGTAGTAGTCTGTTAAAGCATATTAGAAAAAAAAAAGAGATAATAATTTAAAATTGTTTTGCAATTAAAATTAGGAAAGTATGGTGTACATTAATCCCCCATCAACCTGATACCCTGAAATAAAATTCAGTGCAAAGAAAACCCATAAGAAATTACCCCTTATTACATGGAGTCCATCTATACACAGTTCAACCTCAGTTTAACTGCAGCTGTTTGATAACACCTCAAAGGTTTGATAGAGAATGCCAGTGAACAAACTAACCAAATAACGGCAGAGATGTGAAGAATAACAAGTTTAAAAGAAAGTTAGGTCAAAACACCAACCCAAGCGTTGAACTTCTCAATGACCACTGTTCAATCCATTGTCTGAAAATAGAAAGAGTATGAAACAACGGCAAAACTACCAAGAAATGATCATCCACTTACACTGAAAGTCCAGGCACAGAAAGCATTCACAAGAAAGCAACCAAGAGGCGTATAGTGTCTCAGGAAGAACTGTGGAGGCGCTCTGATGAGGTGGGAACATCTGCTGGACGATTAGTGATGCATTCAACAAATATGACCTTTATGGAAGAGTGCCAAGACAAAAGGCATAGCTAAAAAGCAACACGATGTCATGTTTCCGGTTCACCAAAAGCTACGTAAACGTTACAACAAGCATACAGGAGATGAAACTCTGGTCAGATATGACCAAAATGTGACTCTGTTTGTGGTGGAAATCCAACCCTGGACATGAACAACACGTCCTTCCCACCGTGATACGGTGGTAGCAGACGAGGGGAGGCTGTTCTTCAGCAGGAATGGAGAAGCTGGTCAGAGTTGGTGGTGACAAAATGGAAACCCTAAAAGATGAATTACATTACTGCCAAAGGGGGTGGAGTACAAATGCACTTTACTGTGTTTGGTTATCTTTTTTATTTTTGTCTGCCAGTCTAACTGTTAGGATAAAGCTGGACGGCAGACGTAGAAGGAGTGGGCAAGAGGGAATTTTGCAGGGAAACTCTGGGAGACTCATGACCTAAATGAGGGGGGAATATATTAGAGACACATTAGACTGAGCTTGTCTGCATGACTTTTTGTGTGTTTTGGAAGGAGGTCTGCCAATAAGCATAAAACATAAAATACTCATTAATCACACAGAACAGTGGTTCTTCTGTCAGTGCAGTCTGCAGAATGACAACCACTGTGTGTGTGTGTGTGTGTGTGTGTGTGCTCAGGAAGAAGCTCTGCTTGCTCCAACCATTAGCCACTGATTTACATGGGGAGCAACTGTACTGTATCTGGCTCTGAGTTACGACTTCAATTACAGCAGCAGCAGGACTCAAAAACGTGCACACGCGCACACTTAGGTGCTTAAGAGAGATAGAGGGGCACAGGGAATCTCATTGTGTTGGCAGATTGGGCTGAACAAGGAAATGAAGCCCAGATTGGATTAGCTTTGACAGAAAAATGTGCCTGTGTGAGGGTCATAACAGAGAAATGTTGGGGGCGTGGGGGTTGGTTTGGAGACAGGGAAGACACGACTAGGAAGGAACCTGACCTTGAATGCCTGAAACAGACATAATTAATCAAAAGCCTTTTATGAAATTATTTTCTGTTTCAGTGCACCCCCCTCCAAGCCTCTATTTATCACACGCCATGACCTTCTGTGCTCCTGTGCGCATGCAAAAGACTGACAGGTCTCTGAGTGCTTTCTGATTATTTGAATATGCGAAGTATAAACTGTAGGCAGAACAGTCAAGTGGTGTGTGCACTCGAGTGAACTTAGAGGAATGATAAAGAAAAACAAACTACATCCGTCTGCAACCAAAAAAAAGAGAAAAGATTTACCACTCTGCCACGAACAATAACACCGGGGAAAAAAAAAAAAACTGTATGACTGCAATACACTTATTATTCACGCAATAATGAAAGCTATTTGAGGAAAATGTAAATATAATAGAGAGAATGTTGCAGGGGAGGAGGTGGAGGAAAGTAGGGAATTATAAAATATTGAAAAATCACAGGAGTGAGAAAGAGGCTGGGGGCGTGAGGAGGGGAACATGGAGCTGAGTGGGAGTGAAGGGGAAGGAAGACATTAGGGAGCCTACAGAGGGAGTGAGGACAAAATATGGAAAAAGAGCGGAGTGGTAGCGAGCGAAGATGGAATAGATGAGGCCGTAATGAAGATCGACAGCGCCAATTCATGCCCTGATGAGCGGGAATCTCCAATTATTGCTTTGATGTAAACACCATCAATAAATGCTAAGTGGTAGCTACATCAGCGGCATGAAAGTAGAGCACATCTAGACGATATTATAGGAAGACACACTTTATTAACAGGGGAAAAGAAAGCATAAGAGAATCTGGGAAAAGATGGTGGGAGGATTATGTGACTAACTCAAAGCAGGAGTCACTCAAAGGAGAAGTAAAAAGAAGGCATCGTGATGTTTGACTGCGTGAGTTAAGGAAGTCGACAGAGTGTAGGTGCGAGAGAAGAGATGAGAAAAAAAAAACTCAAAGTGGGACACCTCCCCCCCAGTTATAACCATCATCTTTCTAACTCAGCCAATAACCAGACTGTCTTAATATCTCGCTCCCCCTGCCAGACTCACACGCACTGACATGCATTTGCACACACTCAAATGAAGATGAAAGAAAAAAAAACCCTCATTGATCTCCCCAAATCATCATTAATCCAAACGGTGCTTCTATTAGAGAAGATTCTGCATAATTAGTTTTGGGCATTTTTTTTTGTCTCTTGGTGTTCTTGTGCATCTCGGTGTGTGTGTGTGCGTGTGTGTGTGTGTATGCCTGTGTAGTTTGGGGTTATGAGTAGATGATATTAGATTGTGTACCAGAGACGGGGACTTCCCTGGTGATCTGCCATGCTGAACATGTGTTTGCCATTATTGCATTTCAGAAAGAGACAAAGAGAAAACTCAATCAGCTGAAATCTAATCATTCCTGCGCTGTATGTGAGGCTGCATATTGCGTTTCTGTGCATTTCTGGGTATCCTTTGGAGTGCTGGCTAATATTTAATCATCTTCCATCATGCTGGATAATTACACTTCTGCTTTAGGAGGTAACCCCACCGTGCGTTTACACATTCTTGCAGGCAGATGAGGCTTGTACTCCGGTGTGTAATAGTTTTCTACAGCTAGCCTTTGGTGGATAATTCAAATGTCCAATTGCTGCACTAGGTTAACTTTACAATAACTGCAAAATTATTATTCAGTGCCTAGCACATGCATTTGTATCCTTTCAACCTTTTGCTATATGTTACAATTTCAGACTTCAATGTGCCTTATTGGGAATGTATGCAACAGACAAAAAGCTGTGCATAATTTTGGAGTGAAAGTACAAAGACATATGGTTTGGCTCACATTTGTATGCAGCAATTCTAAGTGAATAATTTTTTGCAACATAACACAAGTTCAATAAGTTTAGGCTGTAGGCAGGCTGGCCATTGCCTGTCTGTGCTATTCTGTTTGATTCCTATCTCACTTAGAGCAAAGTCTGGGCTTTCTTACTTGGGTTCCCTCCTGAAGGAACTTCCACCTGGCCAATTAGTGAACAGAAGGAGAAGTTGTGAACAATGACATTGGTTTTCTGCACCGTTTCAGAGTTGTAGTCTCTTCTCCCATTCAGCAATGGGATCAGAGAAAGTGAATGAAGTGGTTCAGTCCATGTTGGCCACTCTTCCAAATATTGAATTAACATTAACAGCAATCTTTATTATGTATACATCACAGGCAGTTTCTGGTAAGCTTCATAGTATTGAATTGGCGCCTTGCATACTGGTGATTTCTGAATGCAATTGGCGGCACAGGTTTTTACTTAGGTGCCGGCTTTGGCCAGTTTGGCGCCCTCAGCATTATTATGAGTTCACCAGTTTCCACCTACCAGAAATGTTAAAGGACAACATAATAAGAATCAGATTTATACGCCAGATTTGGCACATAAACAAGAAATCTGACATTAGTTCAGATTTCTTGTGGTAAATGTATCGGCATTTTTAACATAAATATATAAATAAACACATATACATGTTCCTTCCACAAACTTCATAGCCACACCTAATATAGTCTTAGTCAGTCACAGAAATCCCAATAAAGTATCCTTATATTTGTGGCTGTTTGGTGAGAAAATGTTCAAACAAGTTCAAGGGGTATGAAAACTTTTGGAAAGTATTGCTTATGCAAACAGAGCGGTGAGCTCCTCCTATATGACCCTTGGGTCTTGGACGCAGGCAGTGTGCTGCTAATCCAATCTGGAACAGGAGGAAGCTCTGGGAGGCACAGTTTGAAGAAAATATTACGCTGACCAGCTGACTACTTTTGTGTGAGTTTGGTCCAGCTTTTATCTACATCCAGCACGCCTCTCCCGCTAATTTAAGAAGCGCAGATCTTTGGATCAGGGTTTCGGTTTTTAGTGCTTGTTTTCTCCGTTTGCTTTTGAAGTCCCATAATAATTTAATGAGGACGGTCATTATGCGATTTGAATCTGTATAATATTAGGTGTATGCAACTTTCTCTTGAATGTTAGGTGGTGGTCCACAGTATGTGTTGAACCAGCATAACGCTGAGAGAAGCCGTTTGATTCTGGGTGTCGGGGGGGTCAACGAAGCATATGCACAGCAAGCACATTGCTCTCTGAGGCACATCCACAGGGCCACTTGCCTTTCTGCAATAAACTGAACATGCACAGTAATATGTATTTGCATTAACAAATTGCATTACTGTTTTTAAACTCCTTTTGTTAGCATCTGGTTACTTTTCCCTAGTTACGTTCTCTTTCTTTTATCACACAATTCTGAGAACAAGACAAAATTTTAATGGCTTCATTGAGCCAGTACTGGTTTACCTTTGGCAAAAAAGATAAACCAAAACAGATAAAATGGGAGACGCATGAGGCAAAGTGATTGATAGAGCGCCAACCTATTAATGTAAATATGGTTGTACTAGAATCGTGACCTAAGTACTAAAAAAATCAAAGTAAATCTTTCCTTTTATTTAAGAAACAGTTTCAGTGGAGAATACCTTCCACAATAAGAAAATTATAGTTTTATATTATCATCTGTGCTGCCTATACTTTTGCCCACAAGAAATAACTCTTAAAATTGATTTTACTCAGTGACATTGCAACAGTTTCTCTAACCCATCCTCTCTAATTCAACTTGTAACTTCAGTTCATCTCACAAGTTTCTGATGAGATTTAGGTCTGTGGCCTGCAAGGGAAATGAAAGAGTTTTAAATCCAATGAAACATTTCTGAATTGATTTTTCCACTTTTAAAATTTAGTTTTTTAAAAAGTCTCCTGGTATTTCTAAAAAATGTGAGGACCCCCAGTACTCACACAAGGTTTCCAATGGCCTTAGAAATGGAAACAGACCAACAGTGTGATGAATCTCCTGGAATGTTTGTTGCTGAAATATTCAATCTGAGTCTTATCTAATCAATGTACATGACTCCAGTTAGTCCAAGTAACTAAAAGGGGCATTGTTGTTTACATTCTTGATGGAAGGACAGAAAGGGCTTTTTTTTTCCAAAAATCCTTTCAACACAAGCATTTGAAGGAGTCTAATGCTTGATATGAAGACTTTGTTACTCATGAAGCTATGATTTGCTGTAGTTCTCAAACATTAAGCTTTGCAGACTTTGCAGCTTTTAACATTAAAATCACTATGAGTGGTGACAAGATGGATCTTCATCCGACCAAGTGGCCTATTGTTAAAAGGACTAGCCCTATATGTCATGTCATGTTTATCCCCAACGATACTGGAAGTAATGCCAAACACTCAGACAAACATCAAAAAGTTAACTTCAGAAAGGACTTGGATACGGTTATTTTACAGAGATTATTATTGGTGCCAATGATTAATTTGTATGTGAATAATTACATCCAAAATAAGGTTGAATTTTTCCTGAAATCTTGCTGCGGTGACAAAAAGAGGATTTGTTTCAAAGTTTCTTGAACACCTTTACCCGAGGTAACAAATAATTGCATTCAGCACTTGTACTTCCTACATTTTGAGAAATGAATCACTCATATAATCGAAGGCTGAACAACAGAGGAGCACGGCACGGCCAGAACTGAACACGGCCTTGGTAAGTGTCAAGATAAAAGAATTACTCACTCACTCCCTGCTTGATGAGAAAGTGGCCTTACACACAGAATGATTGCGCTGTTACGGTAAATGATTGGATTTCTCCTGGCAACTGATCACATCGCCACAGAAACTGATGGCATTACCAAGGTAACAGATCACTTTGTCAAAAAGACAGACTGCTGGTAGAAAGGAAGGACGAAAGTCTGCCTGTGCGAGAAAATGTGCGTTTTCTTTAGATTTTTCTGCTTAAGATTAAACAAAGTAAGCTGTGTGTGTCGGGTTAAGCAGCGTAAATTAGCATTAAGCATGATTGCTCCTGAAGAGCTCAGAGGAGGAAGTCTGCTTTGGGTCAATGGTTTAGGTCAGCTGTTCATGAGTAGTGCTGTAGCTGTGGCCCTGTGGGAGTCTATTTGCATCCGTTTGTATGTGTGTGTAAGAATGTACATTGATGGGAAAAGTGTGAAGTTACTTGTCTGCAGGTTTTTATGTGAGGCATTGCATACTTTAAATGTTAGAAATAAGTAGAGGTTCTCATATTCAGGCTATCTGCAAAAATATTCTCCCCTTCGTTATGACAGAAAATTAACTGGATAAACCAGCAAAGCTTCAATCAAGCTTTCTGGAAAAAATGCTAAAAGAAGAGCAACTATCTGGTTGATCCCTTCCACAGTGATGAAGGCTAATTGTTTACTATGGTCTGCCTCCGAATGCTAAACATAATCTTGTACATACTCACTTAAATGAGCGCCACCATGTTTCACTTTAAGGATGGTGTTTTCAGTGTTGGTTTTGTCCCATAGATTTTTCTAAATAGCCCGAAAAGATTTCATCTGAGCAGAAAACCGTTCCTTCACGTTGTTTGCTTTCTATCAACAGTGAGCTTCTGCTTGCTTCTCTTCCATAAGAGCCAGATCAGCAGAGTGTACAACAAACACTTTTCTGGTGAGAGAGTCTCCAATAGTTCCTCTACAGCCACCTTTGGCCTCCTTGGTTGCTTTTCTGATTCATTATCTCCTTGCCTGACCTGTCAGTTTAGCTTGACAACCTTGACATGATAGGTTTGCAGTTGTGCCTTGCTATTTTAACTTTAAAAATAAAATGGACTGAAGAGCGAGTGAAAGTGTTCAAATCGTGGGAAATGTATATATTACCCAACTTTACTTTAAACCACCTCTAAACTATTAACCCCTACTTGTTTGTTTCTTGGTCCACATGCTGAAAAGGTCTGGGTAAGACTGTTCAGGGTGAATGGCAAAGATTACAAGTACTGTGCAGTTTGCCTTTATATTTCAGTCTGTTTGCATCTGCTTGAATCTGTGTGCACAGCCCAATCGATAGCAACATAGATGGGAGTCCTACCTTGGTGTCACACGTGACCAGACGGCCTCTAGTTCACTTCAAAAGTGGAATTGATCATTGAGGCCTGCTTCTGAAAGCTGTGCAGCATCTTATACATCAGCACCTAAACATAGAGCGCCTGCCTGTGTGCATCGTTCTCGGCTATAAATAGAACACACTGGGAAAACTGAAACATGACTGGGGGATGAAAACCTACATCTCATGCCTTCCACATAAATTACTGACATACTTCACACTAAATCCAACACGTTTAACCCCTACTACAACTGCAGGGGAGACTATTATATGCTGGTCTGATTTAAAAGCTTAAGATTTGTGGATATATTTTTATTAATAGAATGACTTTTTGCCCGAGGCACATTCACCTGAATAAGTGAAATATCACACTGCTGAAGCACAACAGGCTCTGCCAAATTGGGCAAATGTGAGTTCTGCAGCATGTTTTTGTGTTGTGTTCCTACTCTAATTAGGCTCTGTCTGTATGGGTTTGTGTGTGTGTGTGTGTGTGTGCGTGTGTCTAAAACACAAAGGGCCAATGAGGGTGGCTTAGACGGGTTTTATGTCTCCATGGAGGAAAAAGGTTCAAGGACAGATCGCTCCCTCTCTCTTCATCACTCTTCCTAATTCTCTCTGTCTCTGTCGCTTGCTTCTGTCTTGCCCACTACTTTCGCTCAGTTTTCTCTTCCTGTGGGATATTTAGCAATCTATTCGCTGCACTCCATTAGAAGACTCCACCCTGCTCTATACACACAGGCAGACATCCAGAGACACTACAATTAGTTGCTAAACCAGAGACTAAGCGCAATTAGAGCCAGCAGAAATCCTCTGAGCTCTGGTAGATTCATCCTGTGTGTGCATGGGAAAGTCTGTGCATGTCAGTCTGTGGTTCCTGTGCAACCTAGCCTAACATTTATTGGTGAAGATCACTAAGAAAAGCAGCTTACCAATAATATGTTGATAACCAATAATTAAAGAGGACTACTAGAGTTCTGCTGCTGCTGGTGCTGCCGGTGCTCCTTTTAATCAAAAGACAAGCAAAATGTTCAGCTACAAAAACGCACTGAAACTGAATTGGTCTCAGTGCTGTTATTTAATGCTTTAAATAACTTTGACAGTGGTGCATCTAAGTATTGGATGTCAGGGCTGCATTTCTTACAGTTGATCATAAAATATTGATAGAGCGACTGGAAAAGTGGGTAAGACATTCTGGTCCTCTGGTAAATACACTTGGTGGATTTGGAGAATTTAGAGCAATTCTTAATCTGAACTATTATCCTATGGGGTTCCTCAAGGCTCCGCTCTTGGATTACTATGCCCCCTGTGCTCATGTCAGATTACTACAGTATGCTGTCTCTTAGTGACTGGATACTGTATGTACGCAATCACAAAGAGGTCACAGTTGATTACATTTAGCCACTGTGTTTGTGTACATAAAAGCCTGCACCTTAATGCAGAAATATCTAAATTCATTTATTTTTTAAATTTTTTAATTAAAATAACTCATTTTTAAAGAGCAAGGATCTCGCTAGAATCAATGAGGTTAAAGAACACGGAGCATCCACAATTTATCCAAAATGCACCTAAAGAGACCTAATTAACACCAGAAAAATCAATCATATCACCCCAGACTCAATAAATTGGTCCCCTGTGAGAAAAAAGGATTCAGACACAGCTCAATGAATTGGAATATGGGTTGTGAAAAGACTATTTTGTTTTGATTAAAAGTACATTTTGAAAGTAGATTTGAACATACCTTTCATTAACCTCACATCTTTGTTTTAGAATATATATGTTTTTCCATGATTGTAATATTAAGACGAAATGTTCTAATCTCCTAGAAATGTGTTCTCATTAGCTGCAAAAGAAAAAAAAAAACTCATCACAATTAACAGAAATAAAAACATCAGTCTGTTTATAATAAATTTATGTTTCACCAAAAACACATTTAAGTGTTGCTTGTCGAGTACAAACCATAAATACCTAATCAGTTAGATCATCAGAGATGTGTTTAGTGTTCAGAGGACCAAGTGAAAGTCTCATTTCTTTCCTATGCATCTTACTTCTAACTCCCTGAATACATGAAATGTTTTCAAATTTATATTGTTTCAGCTACTTGTTTTAAATCTGGATTTCTTTACTTTTATGTGATGCTTACTTTTTTCATATTTTTTTATTTTCTTTAGTTTTATGTTTAGTTTTTATATTTTTTCCTTCATTTTACTGTAAAGAAACCATGTGTAAATTTGGCGTGGCAAATAAACTTGCCATGCCTTCATTACTGTTTGAGTAGCAGTTCTGTTCATTCTGCTAGACAAAGGGAAATAAAGCCTTACCTGGCTGAAGGACGTTGATGCCCAGTAGGTTGGAGGTGCGGTTAGCCACTCTGCTCCAGCTGTTATCATAGTTTTTCCTCCACAGGATGGCAGTACACTGATACTTGCCAGCCTCGCGGCGCCCTGCACGCGTCACAGACAATCTAAAGTTGGTGTTGGAGTGTGAGCGGTCCACAGTGGTGCGAGTGCCCAAACCAAGCAGTTGTTCTCCCCACTGCAGGGTGCCTTCGCGAGTGAACGTCACCAGGTCCTTGAACTCTCCCTGATCGTCATCTTGGGCACCAGCTGGCATGAAGCGCCAGGTGACCGATGTGGGGACCCTGGGGTTGTGGCGAGGCTTGACCAGACACAGGAGGTCAAAGGAATCTCCGAAGGAGATCGATGGCGTCCGCGATGAGGCCGACACCATAAAGGAAGATTCTGGGCAATGGGAGAAGAAGGGCACAGGAGGTTAAGATCACACATAGTCAAATAGCTTCTCTATTAGATTTATTGTTTCTGCTGAGTGGCTCTAATAGAGCCACACTGGCTTGTGCATGTAATTAAGTCTAGTCTCTACTGATGCAGGGGGTACAACCTCCTGCTGGAAGCAAGGATGCTAAAAGGCATAGGCCCCATACTGGAGGAACACAGACAGTATTGACAAAAAGGACATTGACTTGTACTTAAAGAAGCTTTAAATCTTCACAAGTACTTTCCTATATTTTCATAGCCAAAGATTCTAGAAGCCTATGTACTGTCTAAGAGGCTTTTGTACTTGTTTCTTAGTGTGCTTGAAAATGAATGGTAATGTAACAGAAGAAACCCGAGGGAGAGATTTCCTCTAAGCACCAATGTTCGATGTACACGCAGCTCCTGCCAAGTCTAAACTGTCCTCATTAGGCAAAAACATTTGCCCGACTCGATAAAGCCAAAACATACCTTTGTTGGAGGCCAAGGTAGAGAGAAAATAAATCAAAAGATAAAGCACAACAATGATAATAACACCGCTCTTCTCTCACTAGTTTTGAGTATGTTGACAGTTGCACGTTAAGTAAAGTAGATATATGGATGAAAGAAAGAATGGGGTGGAGCCAACTTTGGTCCTGTCAATGTACTTCCTTGAGACTTTGCAGATTCCTCCATTATGTTCTTGTCAACAGCCCTGTTGTTTCCTTTAGTGTGTCCTCACCCTGTGTCGTCCTCTGACAGCCATCCTCCTCGGTGCCCTTCAGGGCGTCTAATCAATGGCTCCCTGTCCAAACTTGGCTGCTGCTGCTGCTGGGACGACCGCCTGAGGCTATAATTCCCTAACAGACAATAAGTCTCTGCTCTCGCTCTATCGCTCATCTCCTGACAAACTGCTCCCATCCATCAGTCCATCCATCCACTTCTTCTATAAATCACTGTTGTGTGGAATATTGTATCTATGAGCACATATAATACAATAGGTCATACCACTCGGTTGCCTGTTCACGTAGGTTTTACAGTGTCATTCTTATATTCAGGGCACCTGAATTTTTCCACATTTAGTCATACTGCAGCTGCAAATTTTGATATATTTGACTAGGATTTAAAATAAAAATGCTAATAAAATCTGCCATTGGTGCTAGGCGAACCACTGTGGTTGATCTTTCACATTGGTCTAACATGGAAGACCAACACAAAGCAACACGACATGTTCACAAGTTGGTATTTAGCCTACTGGGTCGAAACTTTGTAAAACCAAATTTTTCCCTGCAAGTCTATGGTGGTATATCTCCAACATTTTTGCATATTCCTGTTGGCAAAATAGTTCAAGCTCAGTCAAGCTGAATGGAAAGTGGATTTTCAAGCTGTGCTACAGTTCCTTTCGGATCTAGGTCTGGATTTTGAGTGATTGATTTAGATTAATGAGCTAAGCTATTCTGTTGTAGCTGGGACTGTGTGTTTTTTGGCGTGCTGGAAGGGGAACCTTCTTACCAGTTTTTCTCCAGTTTCTTAAAGATTTTTCCTCAATGTTTCCCCTGTATGTAGCTCAATCCACCTTTCCATCAGCTCTAACCAGCATCCCAGTCCTCATTATAAAAATGTACTCCATGCAATGATGCTGACACCAACCTTTTTCAGCACTGGGGTGGTCGTATCAGACCAAAGCAACTTCTTTTATGTATTTTCTTGTGGTAGACTGCAGACTTGACATATCTTCAACAATGTACACAACTACTAATTGTTCTCTGGGCAAAAAGCTCTCCAGCTCTTCCAAGGTCATGAAGGGCCCCTAGGCTGTTTCTTTGATTAATGTTGTCTTGGCTGTCAGTTCTGATGGACAAGCAGGCCTTGAACATTTTGCAGTTGCGCCTCACTATCCATTTGACTGCTCATGGTTGTCGGTTTAACTGAATTTTGATTTGGGGAACCAAATTAAAAAAATATATAAACACACAGTATACTTTTCAGATTTATATTTCTAAAAAAAATGCTGAAAACAATATTTTACTTGTTTTTCTCTCTTTACAATGATCTACTGTATTGGTCTATTGCTTAAAATCCCATTAACATAGATTAGGAATTAAACAGGCAACCTCCAGACAATTCCCCTTTAAGCAAGTCAGCTGAGGTAAAAAAGAAAACTTTATGCAAAGCCTCCAGAGGATAACCCTCTATTCACCACCAGCAATCAGACAGAGTCCATTAATGAGGGTGCAGCAGCCATATATAAAATATGAAGATATACAGTCTTTAAGACTGGTTCACTCTGAGGACATGGTTAACATTGAGCCCAATCTGTGATTAGACAGAAAACTTGAAGCAGGAGTTCTTTCCCTCCTTTTAGTAAAAAAAAAAAGAACAGGGACTAAAAAAGCATGCCAACAGTTGTACAAGAGCAGAAAGCTGGAGGAAAAATCAGACTTCTATTTGCATGGGAGGATTAGGTTCAATAAAGCTGCAGCTAGAGGGGTAAAGTGAGAAAAATGAGGGCCAAAGTAAAAAAACAAAACAAAAAAAAAAAAAAACATTGACCGTCACACAACAGTGCATATTCAGAAAATCCTTTGATCAACAAGCATGGAGGAGAAGAAGAGGAGGCGACGTTGAGGAGTCTAACTCAAGAACGATGAGCAGCTTTGGACTTCTCCTTCATTTGCATAATGTGTCTCTTGTTCCTCAGACTAATGTTGTTCTTGTTGCTCCAACTTGACAAATGGCCACTTAAAAACTGACATCTACTCTCCGCAGCGCCGCTCTGTGCTGCTGCAGGGAGCTAATCCCTCGATTGTGTGAGTGTGGGAGCGCCTGGTGCTGCGGCCTGCCAGCTCCAAACTGCTCCGCTCCAGTGGCTTCCTCTGCCTGAACTGTGAATGTTAAGCTTAACTCAGCGGTGACAGAGGAAACTCGCAGACTGTGAAACATATTGCTTCCGCATTTCCATTCTAATTATTCTAACTAATCCATATGTGTGTGTGTGTGCGTGCGTGTGTGTGTGTGTGTGTGTGCATGCGTGCGTGTGTGTTAGCGTGTATAGGTTTATCCCTGGCATCATGGGAAGAGCACTGCTCTTGACATGAGGCAGGTAGTGTTAGAGTGTGTGTCTTTCATAATTGTTCCCTCCCCTAAACGGTGCATGAATAAACCATGGGATGTTCAAATGTGAGGACTGCATGTGTTTTCTGAGCCATTCACCAAATCACAAACTGCACGGCTCAGTGTGATTTGGTGTTGAAGTAGCAATCGTTGTGCTAGTCAGACTGTTTACATGCCTTACTGACTTCAAGACACTTTAAAAAAAAAGCAGACTATGTTGGAACTACATAAACAATGAGTTAACCTCCATTCCTGTAGCTGCACTTTGACTCAATCGGAAGGGAAAAAAAGTATAACATATTAAAGGCAATATTTTCCCATGTAAAATGTTGATGCCACATTTACTACTGCAATGTCTAGTTTAAAGTGTCTCACTTTTAATAGGTAAAAGTCATGTATTATATAGATTCATTGGATAAACATGAACATATTTCAAGTTTTAATTTATGTTATTCAAGGTTACTAATGCTGCTATCAAATAAGAATTCCAAATTGTTACCCTATATATGTGCATTTATTGAATAGGACTAACAAATTGAAAATTGGCAGCCTAATAAGAAGCATGTCAATGTAATGAGCAGCATACACTGATTATTGGTCTTTTTCATTAATAACTCCATTAACGGGAGCAGCGTGGCTTGAAGTTTCACTTTTTGAATTGAATTGCAGATATAAATTGAACTTTTCCAATAATATTCAAGTTTCTCAGTGCACAAGTACACTTTGGGGCTTATATTGTATAACTTACCAACAGTCTTTACTGTGACCGTTTTGGTGGCTGATTGCTCGCCAACCTTCTCCCAGTTTGGCTCTGTTTCGGTGCCGATGTTAATCCACTGGGTAGCTGAGCAGCGGTACTGACCCTCGTCTCCGGGTAAAGCGTTGTAGAGGGACAGGGAGAAAATGTTGGGACGCACCCTCTCAACGCGAATTTCCCCATAACCGGAGCGCTCCCTGTAGCTGGGTCCGTGAGTAACAGTACCGTCCCGATCCACAGCGGCCACTTCCTGGATCGGTCCGGCTGATTGCCTGTCTGTCCACTGCCATACGACAGTCAGCGGGGCAATGGCAGAGTTGACTGAGCAGATGAGCTGGATCGGGTCTCCTTCTAGGACCTCAGAGGAGTTAGCAGAAAGCGACACTGTGGTGTTGTTCTCTGTATGGGAAGAAATAAAGAAAACACACAGACAAAAGGTTGAAGATGTGAATCAGTGTATTTCGGTATATGCATATACTGAAATGTTGCAAATTTACTAAAAATCATGATAAATGCCTCTTTGTTTACATGTGCACCCACAGTTTGACGCTCCATGAGGCTTACATTTTGGGTTTTGCTTGTCAGCTCAGGTTTACTACAGAGATAGTAAAAACTCACTGTAACTCAAGAAAAACCTTTAAGCTTTAGCAACACCTGACTAATTCAGGGAGACATAATTAGGTTTTCTGAATGATTAAGGAATTAGATGTTTTTAATTTAAGTTAGTAATAGATGACGGAATAGTTCAACTGAGACAAAAAGTCAAAAGGCATAATAAATGTATTTTTTGCAAAAATATCAGTCATGCCTCACTGGAAGAGAATGATTTTTTTTGTCTTCCTGTGGCAAAACCTTCACTAAATCACAGCCCACAGTATTTTTTTTTTTCCATGTAGCCTGAGTGTCACAAGCAGCTCTTGTCTTTTTGAATGCAATGCTGTGTTCACTGGCTGATACTTCCAAATAACTACATAAACATGGGTAGATTTATTATAAATGTATCCATAATACCTTACTTGAATGCAAGGCAATCTTGTCTATGCAAGTTTTTCTTTGCAGGCAGTTTGAGAATTAAACTCCCATATGAATTTTTGGCTTGAATCACGACGGATTTACTTGTGTCTGTCATTCAATCAGTGTAACTCAATCAATTACACCGAGTTACGTTCTATACAATCTATTTAAGACATACAACACTTGACTCTCACTGGTGATTGCTATTAATGTGTGAATTGTTAATAGATTTCTGAATGTATAATGTGCTTTTAAAACTGTAAAATTCCTGCGTGTTTAGACTTCAAGGCCTGAGCTCCACATGATAACGAGAACAAACTACTTGTTTTTTAGAGGAAATGGCAACGTCAGTCTCTAATGTAGATTTGTTAACAGAGTGCATTCAACCTTCAACCTTAGAAAAAGGGGGTTTTGTGTGCAGCAGAGGAAGTGATGGCAAACTTGTGTTCATGTCTACTTCAAAGTGTCTCAGGGTGGCAGAGAGGCAGGTGTGAGGTGAAAATGGGAAACTGCCAAAAGCAGAAAATCATTTTGTCGCTGGTAATTTTATTGTGTCTGACTTCCAAAATGCATTATTCAGAGGAAAATGCTGCAATGCCTAAAATAAAACTGGCAGCTTTATTTCACTCTCTTCTAGGAAACATTCAATTTTATTTCCTTTTATCAATACATCTAATATATATATATATATATATATATATATATATATATATATGAATTAGCAACAATTTAAGTAACAGCAACATTACTTAACACACAGTGCCAATGAAAGTTGAGTCTTTCATCGATCCCTATTATGATGCTGCTGCAGCCGTGCTTCATTGAGATACAGCTTTGGGTTAAGCTGACAGAACCAAATGGCCTTTACTGAACAGTAACGCTAGTCTGATTCAGGCCAGGGGACAAATTTGCGTTGATGGTTCTACTTTTCTTAAATTTTTTTGACGACCAATGGGCGTGACAGCGCCTTAAATCTTTTAAAGTGCTCACAATTTTATTTTTATTTTTTTTTGAATGGGTCCATAGAGCGGTCTGTGAGCTACAAGGCTTTTTTCATCCACATTTTTTCACAGAATACATTTTGACCTGTCACACTTCAGAAAAGCACAGTTAGCGGTAACACAACTGTAGATTTTACTCTGTTTCTTTCTGCTGGCCCCAAAGCCTTGATAAATGGAATTATAGTCAATTTTCTGTTACCTGGACATTGTTTTCCATGAAAAATAAAACAAAAAGCATTCCTTGAAATAAATCTGTTATTAAAGCTTGTGTAAACACGTGCTGTTCATGATTCAATTTCCAAGTATCAGGACTTGATTAAGGCTTTTTAAAATAATTGACAGTTGAGTCAGTAAGACCCAGTGCAGATGATGGACGTATTGTTTATATTTTTCTTTATCAGCTGTCCCCACAATAGACAATGTACAACCAATTTCACATTTGAAAGCAAAAGGTTGTGCATATCGTGCCTAAATAAAGAATTT
This sequence comes from Poecilia formosa, assembly GCF_000485575.1. Lineage (NCBI taxonomy): Eukaryota > Metazoa > Chordata > Actinopteri > Cyprinodontiformes > Poeciliidae > Poecilia > Poecilia formosa. The sequence goes on from NW_006799955.1 coordinate 399,415, forward strand.
GTGTTATATGAAATCTTCCAACTCCTATTGCCGCTGTCTACGTAAGCGAGACCTGCACGAAAAGCAGTTAAAATGCTGTTTATCAAATATTATGACATATAAAGCAAAGTTCTAAGTTCAAGATGCAAGAGAATAACTTGTAAGTTTTGGCACTACGTTTATGGAACCACAGTGAATTATCAATATCAATGAGTCATACCAAAACAGTCAATAAACATGCTAGCATAAGTCTGGCATCTGAAACTGTTCTCAAGGAAAACATTGTGAGCTGAAGTGAAGGGGTGTTTTTGTAAGTGATGAGTCAAGCATATGTTTAAAAAGAAAAATGTGCCTTGCAAGCTCCTGTTGGAACAACATACCTTCACTAGTCCACCTGTCAGAATAGTGGCCTGGCGTCTTTAGCTTGAGGTATTTTGAATTTTCTATGGTGACCCGCACTCCACATTTCCTTCTGTTAATATGTTATTTTTGAGGTGGTTGGAAAATGGGCTGCATATATACTTTGCCATCCTGTTGGAACCATATTATTAACCATGAAGACAAGTCAAGTCAAGCTCCCGGTGAACACAAACGTCAACACTAATAACATTTTTCAGCAACAAAAACAAACAGAAAAAAAACGTAAGAGTACCTGAGGCCACCGTCAATAAAAAGAATCACTTTTTTTTTTCCTTAAATGGACAACAAATTTATGTAAAAGTGTGGCTCGTGTCCATTGTAATCCTTGTAAGTGAATATGGGAGCATGCATGTAGTACTAACTGGCCTCAGGCTTCTTACACTGACAGCTTTGAACGTGTGTGTGTGTGTGCGTGCGTGTGTGTAGGTGTGTGTGTGTGTGTGAGGGTTGAGATTCTCTTTCTGAACCCCATGAAGCTTGTTCACCGAGTCCACATACGCACAGGAAAGAAGACTCAGATCACAGGGCTCAGTGGCACTTCAGAGTGAAAGGTGAAAGGATAAAAGTCTTCTCTTCAGCTCTGTTTTTTTTTTTAAAATCCTTTTTCTGCTTTGCCGAAGCTCACGTCACTTCTACGTCCATCAAACATCACGTACCTCTGGTTGGCACATGACATCTCATCCCCCTGTGAGGAATTGCTTCAGTCTTGTGAGTGTTTCTCAGTTTTTTGCCTCCCCTTAGGCCAAGTTCTGCCTCATGCTTCTGCCATCCTCATTGCCGCTAATAAGCATGAGCCTTCACTGAAAATGGAATAAAATTGCTTCTTGTTTCTATCACACTCTAATGGATAAAGGGAAACCCTTTTATCTCTCTCTTTCCTTTAATTTGAATAACTTCATCGCTTTTTTTCCCACAGCTTTATTGTATCACTTTTCCTCACTGATTTATAAAGTAAAGTGGCAAGTGAAATGTAGATGTATAATTTGCATCAGATAATCAAGTGTGCACTCTAGAGTTTCTTTAAAATTTTAGAACAAGTACTTCTTCAATAAACATTATGGTTTCCAAGGACAACTATGCTGTCATGTTTCTAAAAAAGTACTAAATCAGGACTATTTCAGTTTGTTTTTACTATAAATTACTGTACAAGCTTTACTGTATGAGTGAAACTGGTTCTTTAGTATTTAATACATAAAATGGAAAATCTCTGATAAACGCTTATATAGCTAGTGTGACGCAAAGAAAGACAATGAGCACATCCATGTAGCTAATGGCAACTGGAAAGTAGAAAAACCAAACCAACTCACAAACTCTAAGGAGTTTGTGAGTTTTTTAAAAAAGTGACAGAGCACGACAAAACCGGAAACAAGTCTGGTTTTGTGTTACAACAACTAGATGCAGTTAGTCAATATAGTGTACAACACTGCTAACTGCCTCATCAACAATATCTAGGTACCTTTTATTTAAACGCCTCATTACCAGCATGGATTGAGTGATGTAAAGGCAACTTATTTCTACTTTTTGCGTGAGGTGTCACAAATGTTTGAATTTTGATATGAGGATCACATCCAACACATTGGTGTTGTTTTGAATCTCGGGCAAAAATGAAAGATGAAATGAGTCGTCTTTTAATGTTTTATTTCTTAATTCTCTCTTTTTAACAAAAATAAAGAACGGTCGGAACCTTTCTAATGGCTACAAGCCGAGGACCCTTACGTATTTCTTCATTTACATTTTCAAGTCCCCTTTAAACCTTATATGTTTTAAATGTTCCTATTCTCTCAAATAACCTCTGTTCTCCACAACAGTCCATCTCTTCTAGTTTTCTTGAAACCTTGTTGTTCTATTAGTCTAAAACAGATTCGGTTGAGCAGGTGAACATGCTCCTGCGTTCCTATTGCAAATGTAAACTCATCCATCAGCTCTGATTTATCAGAAGCGTTTGCAGCTGTTTTTTTTTTCTTTTTTTTTTTCTGTGCTGTCACCTCTGTCTACATCCCACTCATCAGCAGTAGCTCCTGCTGCAACCTAATACTAACGTGACGCATATTACACCAATTAGAGCAAGGAGGCACAAGCAAGATTGTACGTGGGGTTAGATAAATCAATCATTAAAGAATATTTTTTTTGTGTGTGTGAAAGAAGACCCTCCCTCAACAGCCATGGATATTATCTTGAGTAAGCACAATAAACATCCTTTATAGGTCATTAGGGTCTTTTGTTAGAGAAGCTAACACTTCCCTTGCACATATATTCCCTCAGGAGCAACTGCAAGCTCCATACCATCTTTTTTTTTTTCCTCTAATTTAGCAGAAGGTGCAGCAGGAAAAGTAAGGTAACACTGGCTGTTTTGTAGGAGATCCCACTCAGTCTAAATTATACTTGTAGCAGCTGGCTCCATACTCAATGTTCCTGTCCTAAGGGACATGCAAGGAGAGTAAAAAAAAAAAAAAGAAAAAAAGAAGAAGGCAGAGCATATCTCCCCATCGAGATTAACCGAAGGAGTAGTCTCAGGGGCAGTTAACAGAATCGTGACCACAGTTTTAAAGGTTTTACTGTAACTTTGAATCAGTCAGCTGCAGCCCTGACACAACCCCAATGGGCAGCCCTGCTTGAGCCAGCTGAAGAGGTCTGCTCCAGCAGAACACATTAATTTAGCCAGGGGAACCACTTACATGGCCCTCGAGAACATCACGCCTTTCTCTGCTTCTTTTCTTTCTGCATACTTTCATTTCATGGCTGTTAGCTCTTTTTAGTCCAGACTCTACTGCTCTCCATTATCCGCCTATTGTGTTACTCTCCTCCCATAAAGCCGAGCAAATGGGGAAGGACCACAGAGCAGCATTACCAACCCTAAACAATCCACTCAAGAAAACACGTCAGAAATAAAAGCAGCATTATCTTTTCCCCTCTTACTCAAAGCTGACAGTAGAGGCAGTGAGGCAGTCTGGTATAGATCAGTTTTGAGAAGAGAGAGGCGTCTTACGTAGTGGATGCAATACTTACTGAGTGGTTGGACTGTGATCTGGACATTGCGCGACCTTTTGCTGCGGTCGATGAAGTCTCCCGTTGGTGTCTTTTCCCGCTCCGTGACGCGGCAGATGTACTTTCCGGAGTCTTCTGTACTCAAGCGATGCAGCTTCAGCAGGTGAATATTGGGAGACTCTTTGCGCACGGTCACGAGTCCGGCTGCCTCACGGGCAACGTAACCCGGGCCCAGGACAGGCACGGCACTGGGGCCCACCACGGCCACCGGTGAGCTGCTGAAAACCCACGACACCGAGAAGAAACGCTCGGGGACGTTCTGCGCCTCTATGGTGCAGCGAAGCTCCAGCGACTCACCGGCCATGAAGGACCGCCGCTCCGTGCTCACCTGGATGCTGAAGTCTCGATCTAAGTAGAAGGAGGAGACATAGAGAAAGACAGCAGTCAAACAGACAAATATGTACTCAATTCTGATAAAGAAGCAAAAGGTGTGGGTGAGGTGAAGGTTCGTTCTCCAACATCCCAAACAATTTCCTTCTGATGTCTCAAACAAATTAAATATTTTATAATCGGCTACAGCTGAATAAACGTTTAAAGAAAAGAAACAAAGGTGGGGAGGAGAGACTGGATGAAAAATGAAGCATTCAGTGCCCTGCTCTGAAGACAAATCTTTGGAACCATTTCCCATATTTCACAATCAGAACTAAGAATAAATATGTCTAATTAAAATATAATTTAGCCCTTTATCTTGCTGTTTTGCTCCAACCTCCTACACACACACCAAGTGAACAATTAGAGTTAACACTGATAGTTCCAACACTTCCACATTGGCTAAATTAAGCTTGATCGTAGTTTTGTTTTTGTTTGTGTGTATATGTCCATCTGTTCTGTTTAATTTGCTGTAATAATTTACAGTTGATCAGCTTGCATCCAACTGACGTGGCAGCCTTGATTTTCTTAACTATAGTGAGTATAAACAGGGTTTCAAAAGAACACAATTATGAAGACAATTTCAAAGACTCCCCTGGTAAAAGAGCAATAGACATGGGAGTGAAAAATATAATAAGAGATCAAAGATAAATGTATTTGTTCACTAACCACTACTACATAAAAAACACAACAGATGAGTGACCGACCAACTAGCAGCATCTGAACAAAAAGTATTGGCCAACTGACCAATAGTAATTAATGTCTAGAATTGCAATGAATGGAAAGAAATTAATGTCTAATCTTATATTTATAGCCAATGTTTCCTATCGATACCAACATGCTGATGCTTCCAATAGCATTTTACAAACTAAAGTCTTGCATTTCCAAGGTCAAATTATTTCCAATGCAGGTTCAGGATTCTCAATGGCCTTATTGGAGTCCAAAGGTTCAGTGGGTGAATAAGTTCCAGGGGACAAATGTTCAGGATAGAATAATGGAAACATGCCTTTAGCTGGTGCTTTACTATTTTATACATCGTTGTTTTATATTAAGTCAATAATACACATTATGTGGTGACCACGCCCACAGTGTGGTGGGTCTTCGGGTCCCCTGAGTCTAGTTTGTTCCCAATGTAGGTCACCATAAAGGAGACGGTGGATAGATGGCCCTACTAATGTCTAAATTAATAGCTCTAATGGCCTACTTAGAGTTGCATCATGGAGGAAAATGTTCAGTTTTTCACTCAAGTTCCAAAATTCAAACAAAATAATAAGGAAAAAAATAATTGAAGAAACAAACAGTAGTAAACAAGATATGCAAATGTATGAGTATGACACAATAAATTTAACATTTGGCTCATTGATTTATAGGTTTTTGCAATCTTTGCCTAACTGAAATAGACTCTAATAAGGTGATGTAAAGCTTTCAGCTCTATTAATGTGAGTGTAGACATTATTTATTGTAACCGTTCAACTTGTTCTTTTCACTTTTCACTACTGTTTTTTTCTTACTTAAAGTTTTGGGGAAAAAATGCTAAACTGACAGTGTGAGAGCACATAGTTGGCTGTGTGTGTGTTGACCCTGTGACCCTCTGCGAGATGAAGTGGACAGCACTAGCATCAAATATGCACACACACACCACGCAACAAGAAAGAGAAGAACAACCAATGGATTCAAAAAATAGCTAATACACTTCTATGAGGTCAGTGAAATATTTTGTTGGGATCTTTGAAATAGATCGATGTCATTGATTGGCAGGTGACCCAAATCCGGTCATAACTCTGAAAAGTGCTTCGATATTAGGAGGAGTTTACAGTAATGGGGCAGAGTACAGGGTGCATTTGGGGTGAGGTATTGCACTTTGTAAAGCAAAAGGAAACAAACATACAAAAATAATACGAAAAGTGTTCATTTGAGGTGGTCGAAGAGCAGCGAAGGAGGGTGAGAGACGTGAGAAGAGGAGATAAAATGAAAGATGCATTAGGATTCCGTCTGTTACTTCTCTCCCTGATGGCGGCTGTGGGTGATTAGCTAGTGATGAGGCTGTCTTGAGATCCACTCCATCTTTTATAATAGAAGCCTAATGGAGGAGCTGCTGCCTGTCTTGTCTATGTTATCGCACACACTGTCAAATATCCCCTTTAACAGGTGAAACATAAAACAGGCAACTTTACCCTGAAGGCATGCAAGCTGCACCCTCGTAATGCAATAGTCACACAAAAACAAGCTGAAAAAAAAATATATATATATGCACATAACAAAGTTTAAGCACTCAGATATACAGCTGTATACTGCCGAGCAGCTGCTTATTCTCTTTGTCGTGCAACAATAACTGCATCAATTATAGATTACAGGAAAGATGAAGCGAAGAAGTGTGTTGAGGGTTGAGCTTTTCATGCTACTTCCTCTCTGAAGTAGCATGATCTGATCTGAAACTCGCGTAATGGAAGATCTCAACTCAACCCCTTGTTCTCATACATGTTGCACTAGCTGGAGCACCGTCGAGTTGCATCAGGCCACAGCGGATCAGCGTTTAATGGACAAAGGCAAAACGATCTTCACTTTGAAGTGATTTGCTGGCATCAGACAGTCACCAAAGCAAAAGGCAAAGCAGTTTATCACCCGAATCTTTGGCCTTTCCTTAGAAGCACATAGAGCCTCTTTATGTGCATGGAATACATTACAGTGGTTCTGAAGTGCTGGATAAGATCTATGTGCATGTGCAAAGCCATAAAGTGGCTTTTGTTACATGTCCTTCTGGTGTATGAGGCGATTGATGGCCTTATTAGATGATTATCTAATGAGACATACTACAATGCCAGTCACCCAAACACATTCTTTGGCCTTCTTCGGTTTTCCAGAACACCCCCAAAGACAAATCCCTCTTTATGTCATCTCAGCTTATCGTGCTTCCGTCATATTGCAATGGTGTATGCCTCGGTGATGGTTCTGTAATCACGGAGTCTTAAAGTGCAATGGCCAGAACTTTGTCACAAGAAGGTGTGATGTTTCTTATCCTTATCCTAAGACCCTTTGGAAGGGCCATCATGATATACTTGTGCCTATTTATTTGATTGAGATGTCAACAGACTGCATGGTTGGGCAATTGTTAGTGTAATTGCTTTGCATAAAGCAGGTCTTTGGTATAAACAATGTTCTTTTCTATTCGGAGTTTGCATATGTGAGGTACCTCAGGGTACCCCTGGAGGTAAATTGGGTGTGAGTCTCTCTGCCTTGACCTATATTGGGCGGGCAACTTGTTTGTCACCCCCTGACTTCTGGAGATCAATTATTGCTCATGACCAGGCAAGATTAAGCAAGTACAGACAATAGATGGATTGACGGTCAGTGCATTAACTATTGTTTCTGCATAGTTAAATCATTCCCATCCCACCGCCGTTCACATTCCGACTCTGCCTTTATCTTATTTTCCTTCTCATTACTTTGAAGCTTCTTCTCTGTATGTATTTGCTTTCAACAGATTTGATGATGTCTATAATATTTCACATTAGTATGCTACTATGCAACTGCACAACAGAACAAAAAAATATTCATTTTGGCTTCTGAACCCTGGGCCATGTGCTGCCTGGGGATGTTGTTTATGTGTAAGCTATAAGTCTCCCATGTCAAACACCCACACTGTTTGGAGACATTTAAATTTATTCTTGGAATTGGTTGTAATGTTGCCCATCAAACAGACACAAATACAAAAGTGTGGAGTCTGTGGAGGTTTAACTAAGCCCTTTTTAGTAAGCTAATGAGCTTAACGTGAGATACTGATCAGCAATCAGAGGAACCCGGCCCACATGCAGGCGTGTGTGCCTGTCAAAAGGACAGAGGGGATCTAGACCGATGTGATTACCCATTTTTCTCTTTGGTTCCCACAGAAACGCTTGTCTCCAGTGTGTGGTTGTGAATCAGAAAGCAGAGGGGGCAGAACTGTTTACTGATTGGAGTTGGTGGTTCAACGGCCAGATTCTTGTGTCCATGTGTCAGTTTTCTTTGGTTAAAACTATGAACCACTAGTAGCTTTTGTAAGCAGGAGCTGCAAGGCAGTTCACATTGTTCTCCTAATATGACCTATTAGGGGAATAGGTCACATTCTCCTAAAATAGTAAGCAAAAGGCCAAAGTATGAAGCACTTACCTACTGAGACTGCATCTGAAGCAAGCAGGAGCCTTTTTGAAATCCATCTTTACATATGACTACCTTTTCTTCCTAAGCATGCCTCGAACCTGTATTAGGAACACAACCTGTACTATTCAGTTTCAACAATACTCATGTCCAGAGGAAAGTAGTTTTGTGGGTACGTTTTGTAATCATGACTCATCGATAAAGATTTAATAGAAAATGTTCTATTATATATTGTTCTAGAATGTAAAAAATATGAAGGGGAAGTGGGCTAGACTTTTTTTTTCCTTGGGAATACCAAATACAACAAAATAATCACTAGTCACTGAAGTTTAAAGACAGTGACTACAGCAACTACACAAACCCTAACAAACCTTGATCTGTGAGCATAAATAGTTTTGACCCAAATTTATACCTATATTGTTCTCATCAAAATATTAAAAGTTAATTTCATTTAAAAGTAAGCTATTTGCAAGGTAAGCAGTGTAAAGACCTTGGGATCTTGCAGCCTTCCTTTAATGGATGTGCATGTTTTAAGTAATATATTTAAAGTGTCTGCCTTGTTTTAAAACTGAAGGGGATCTTTTATTACTGCTCATTAAGAATGAAGGTTTTCGTTTTTAGAAAGAGACCAACAGAAAACTTACTCCCACAGACAGTTTTAAATGCCTTTTAGGTGCTGCTATCGTGTCAGCTCCCTCTTCCAAAAGAGAAATTAGATCTCAACAATGTTTTTGTCTAGTTAAATAAAGATTATCATTTGATTCAGGTCCTTCTTTTGATGAATGAAAAACTTGAATTGAAAAAAAAAAATCTATCTATTGTTTTGTCCATTAAATTGCTGCACTCTGCTTTAATGGCTTTCAGTTCACACAGCCTGAGTCATGGTAAATGGTAATTGGTCTGCACTTGTATAGCGCTAAATCAAGTCTGAGGATTACAAAGCTCTTTACACTGTAATCAGTCATTCTTCCATTTGTACACATTCACACAGTTATGGGGGTGAGTTGCGTTGTAGTCAGAGCATCACTGGGGCAGACTGACAGAAGTTAGGTTTCCATTTAATCAGCACCACCAGGACCTCTGACCCCTACCAGAAGTTCAAAGGGGTAAAAAGTCTTGACCAAAGCCAAATTGGCAAAGTGGCTTAGACTGTCATAGCAAGTGTTTGAACTTACAACCCATTAATCACAATACATACCTTTACCTACTGAGCCACTGATATTAAACATCTCCTGTGTGACTTTGAAAAAGCTGCAATGGATTTGGTCTGGAAGAAGTCTTGAACCTCACATGAGGCTGGAGGGTTCACTCACCAGTCGGCTGTATGCGGAGCTGTGTTTTTTCACTCTGCTTGCGGGTCATTGCGAACCAGCTTCCATCTGGATCCTGAATCCACTCGACTGCCTGACAGTAGAGCAGCCCCTGGTCTACTGGCTGGAGCTTGTGAATGGTCAACCTGTAGGATGTGGCACTGGTTTTGTCCAACCTGAGATCTCCTGCTGCCATCCTCTGCCGATAAGGTCCTCCAGAGCGCAAAACAAAGTCCCTGGACAGAGTGACCAGCTCCTGAGGTGGGGCGGTTGCATTCTCAGGGGACCTGAGGTACCAACCGACCGACAGGTGTGTGTGCTGCATCGTGGTTCGGGACACCTCACAGTTGAGCTGTAATGTGTCACCCTCCACTTTGGACAGAGTCTGGGGAGGAGCTGTTACTGTCAACGAGTCAGGGATCACTGTAAAAAAAAAAGAAAAAGAAAAAAAGGGAGAGAACGTTATGATCATAATCATTATAAGGCATAAGATGTAGTGGTAACTTGCAAAAGTATTCACATTAATGTCTGTGTGATCTTATGGGACAGACAAACGAAAACCAAAGTTCATTTGTAAAGTGTGAGGAAAATTATATGATGTTTACATTGTTTTAATCAGGCTTGATATTAAAACATGCAAAACTTTCAATATCTCACAAGCATTATGTGATTCATGAATGCAGAGCATGGCACAACCGCAAACCTGCCAAGACAAAAACGTCGATCTTACTTAGGTCAGAGAAAATTTTATGGTAACCATTAGTCATGAACTCCACAAATATGGTTTTAGAGTAGAAAGTGCAAAGCAGAATAATAACTGACCGAAGAAGATAAAGTCTTGTTTTCCACAAGCAACGTGGTGGACACAGGAAGTGTGAAAGATGATGCTTTGGTCATTTGAACCAAAATCCAACATTTTAGCTTGCAAGGAAAATGATATATGTTGAACTTAATTAATGCTGCATGTTATTATACGACATTATTATAGCACACAATCCACCATTATGAAACATGGGGGCAGCATCATGCTGTGGCTAGGCTTTCTTTTTGTTGATCGAAACAGGGATAGAGCAATCCTGACAGGAAACCTTTTAAAACTCAGCAGAAAGTTGAGATGGGAGGAGATTGACCTTCCAGCAGAACATCAGCCCTACAGTACAGCTACAATGGAATAGCTTAGTTAAAAGCCTGTTTAAGTGTTAGAATGAGCCTCTCAAAATCCAGATCTAAATCCAATAGAAAACCATTAGTTGTAAAATGTGGATTATTAAAAGTGCACGGATACTTCTGGAAGACACTGTACTTACCATGAGTCATTTCTCAAATCCCGAATGCTTAAATAGCATTTTTGATTTATCATACCATTATAGGGGTGTAAAAAATAAACACCCATGCAGCTCTCAGTGCCAAGTAATCTGATTCACTCTTAGAAGAAGGTGTGAGGAAAAGGCGTTAATGCAAATGGTCTTTGTTCAGATGAGACCGCCCTCTATTTTCTCGTCCATATATGACTTTCAAATGACACCGCGTGTTGATGGCTTATTCTCTATCTCGCACAGCCAGATACCTCCGGGGATGCTCTTAGCATTGCTTTCAGACTGATTACATTCTGTATTGATTGTTAAAGTAAACACAACCCAAGATTCCACCTCAAAACATCTCAGACATTGTATTAATAGTGCATGAACTAAATATGCAAACATGGAGTTAAAAATGACTGTAATACATTCCGCTTAGTTCCATCTACAGTACAAGTAAGGGGTGGAGAAAAAAAAAATAGTACAGAAAACAAGCCAGATGGCTTGAAGAGAGGAGATGAGAGAGTGGGACACTCAGGTGCGAGGAAGGAAGAGAGACATCAAGATGTGAGAATTTCAGAAGGCTGGAAACGCTCAGCAGAGCGACAGAAATAAACATGTGAAGCTTTTTAAAGAAACACGTTTAGCTGAGCGAGTATTTTTGGACCGGTATCAGGGAGCCGCAGTATTGTATATTAAATGTGTGTGTGGAAGATGGAAAGGGAGGATTTCAGACAAGATTTAACTTCTTCCACTCCGGGGCTTAATGTATCATTGAGAGCAAAATGCTAGCAAGGTCAGAAGGTCAGCAGGTCACAAGGCACTGCATAAATATCAAGATTAAGATGTTTAAGGTCTGAAATTGACTAAATTTAGAAAAATATTAGAAGCTGGAACTCTACATGACAGTGATTTGATTATTTTGAGTGAATTTTCAGAGCCTGAAAACTAAAGTACTCCACATTTTTTTCAACAAGTTGAATTTTCTTTTTCAGAGCTGTGTGGCTACTGGCACAATGACAGTGTAAATAATCTGCATGTTCTGCATTCTGCTCTTTTTCCATGTTTAACACTTGACCAAAGCCAGTTCAAGACATAACCAACTGCTTGGGGCCCTGCTGACCTGATGCCCATAAAGGTCTTGAAATAATGCATACAGGCTTAAAAATGTGCTAATTTAAAGACACAATGCAGATATGACAATGGATTAAAGTAAATGTGCAGACAGAAGTCCAATATATTGATCAGAATTGGCAGATCTTCAGGCTGATCTGACTCTGATCCGTAACCCAGTTGGAAGAAGTAAAAAATTCAGATCGTTTTTTGATCAATGAAAAAGATCAGAAAAAGGTCAATCACCAGATAGCAAAAAGACTTGCTGCAGGAAATAAGACAGATGAACAGAGTACAGCAAAAGTTCTCCATTTTTGTTTTATTCCTTGTTGAACTTTCAACTTTTGCTCATCATTAAAGAAACTGGATTTAGAAATATTGTCTGTGTTTTGGAAATTGCTGAAGACGATTTACGTTCTATGATATACACATAGAAATGATTGGTTTTGTCATATTAACTTTGCTGACAATGCTAATGGCTAAAATGATATTGTAATCCTTAACGAGAAATGTGTATCAGCTGGTCAAATGTTTACAAAAGCCATCAGAAATGGACAAAAAGGCAAAATTATTTTACATTTTCTTACATTTTCATGAAATAGTGCTCATGTAAACATTCAAGAAATTTTTGAGAATAGTTGTTTTATGGTGAAAGTCATTTTGCTCTGGCCTCTGAAAAGCTAATAGCTTCAGTCTGACCCAAAGTCTAAGTATGCATATATAACAAAAACAAGAAGATGGTAATAATGGACAAATAATTGAAATTTAATAATATTCCAATATCATGTGATTAGTATTACTGTTAGAATAACATAGTACATTGCATGATATCAGTTTGCAATAATACAGTAAAAATCCAATAATCAATTGTGAAAATGTAGCCCTTACAACTTTAGTACCAATTAGAGATGAAAGGAAAGAGCTAAATGCACCGTACTCAGTTCTAAATGTACATATTACACTAATTGAGATGAGAAAACCCCACATTTTCTTAAGTGTGTCTGGTTCTTAAAACACAGCGAGGTTTAATGACAGACGGATCAGGGATCGGTCACCGCTAATTAAACAATTGGAGGAACAAAGACAGGATGAAAGAAAACTCTGCAGCGTCTCGAGTGAAGAGGCTTGACATTTGGTTGCTTGAGCTTAACAAGCCTCTCTGAGACAAACAACATAAAGCAAAAGCAGCGGGAAATGAGCGTAAAAAAGAATCACGCGGGTCAGATGCAGTTGCACTCTAATAAGGTGTTGCACTCAAGAGATATATGAACTAAGTCAAGACAAGAGCAAACTGCTTCCTGCAATACTTTACCACATTCTTGAAAACACAGATATGCTCTGACTGAACACAATCCTAAAATTGCTCAAATTGAGTGTTTCAAAAGCCATCTAGCTGCAAGGGATACAAATGAAAGTTGTAGGCAGCAATAAAAAACTCATAAAACTGTCCTGCTGGTGCATTTATTTGTGGGCTACGGGATAAAAATGACTAACATGTGAATCACACGGAGATTGTGTTTGTGCCGTTTGAAAAGCTTTACATTTTCTACCAATTTGGGCTGAGCATTTGTTAGTAATGGCTGTGACGTCTGGGTGATAACAGCTCAATGCAATCTGCTCTTAAACTTGTTTTCTCCAACAGAATGATTTTAAAAAGACAGATCAAGCCTTTGGTGGTGTCGGAGCTGAAATTGAGCTACTCCCAAGCCTGCTGTTCAGCTCTTCTGAACCACAGCCGACTTTGGGTGTTCTTTGCTGCACTGGTGGTTTGCTGATGGCCTCTCTTTCATAGCAATCCTTCAATGCCCAGTGTGGTGAAAGCAAAGTTGAATCATGTGGCCTCAAGCCCTCTGCATCTTACCTCCAGTGGCAATCAATCTGCACCTCATACACATTGTCTGCCATGGGTGACTAATCTTTTATACTTGGGAGTATTTCTTTTCGAATGCCTTTTAAAGGCCTTTCAGGAGTGGTAAGGCACAGTCAGCTCCAAAATTAAGTTGTGCTAGTTGAAGCCTGACAGAGCACTTCATTTAGCTTCAGACTAGCTGCCACAATGTGTTGTGGGATGAATTTTTCAGGGCTTGATTATGTTGTCAACTGTAATTTCCATCTACTGACGCATAATGGTATCTGTTGTTATGTTTCTCCACAATTTCAGGACCCTAATCTTCCATTTACTTTGAAAGTCAGTTCTGGAAATAGTGTCAAATTCAACCTGATAACAACAGTAAAAACAGCCAGTGTCATTCATATTTTTTATTTTATTTTATTTTTTTATTTTTTTGTGCAATTTGATAGAGACACAAATAAACGGTTTAATACTGAATCTATCACCAGCTCTTACAACCGGCGATAGATTTATGCATGAGGCAGCCAATGGATTTAAAAGTTGGGATTAGTGTGAAACTTTTGCAGTCAGATTATTTTCTGGGGTTTCTGATTGATTTTTATTGCTCTAATCACTGGAAACACAGCTTCAGAGTCAAAATCAAATGCAGCTTTAGTCCTGCTGACTATCATGTTAGAAGTCTGGTTCCATGAAGTCTTCATGCATCATTCATATTTATCCCGGCTACTTGGCTTACTCTCATTTCTCTTGCAAGAAACCATTAAAGGTCTTGTTTTTGTTAAAAGTATGGCCGCTCACATTTTTCACATAGACGTCATTCATTTCAGGTGGATTTTTGTCAAATTACTTGCGCTGCCAAAGCTTGAGGCGCAATGTTATAAGAGGGGACTAAATAAAGCTCAGTGTCTGCACACATTGTATAAAATATCAACATTTGAAAGCAGTGAAGTATCTTATGATTCAATGACGTTGTCAGTAGTTCTACCTACATTTACTGTAGACAGAGCACTGCGTAATAAAGAGTAGAACAACTCAAAACAGCATTATAGAGATTTTAGTTGTGTTATTTTTATAAGAAATTATAGTAGTTACTTCATTCAGCTCCAGAAACACTTATAAATGTCAAAGTACTAAGGTAACTCATCATTATCAAATCTTTTAATCGTCTGGTAAATATAATTAATTTGGATTAATCAGTTTTTAGCTATGTTTGGCATATCTGTCTTAAGCTGCTTTAAGTGAACAAGTCCCATTTTAAAAAAAAAAGAGAGAGAGAGAGAGAGAGAAATATCCAGGTAGTAACACTGCCCTTGACATCAGTCTCTTCTGGCCAGCAGGTTGGACCCTCAATTTGCCCGAGGATTGACTCAGTTAGACATCAGATTAGCGTTAAGTCAGCTAAACCGATGTCAATTCAAGAGTCCAAAAACATTATATATTTTGAAGATAGATTGTGATCTTGGTAAGGTTGTTAACTCCTCTCACTGAAGTCAACAATGAGTGAATGGCAGCCTCAAATAGACCTACAGTTACCGCAACGACACACCTACGTTACAACCTGCCTTTGCCATAGCAACCCTCCCACATGATGCTTTGCGGCGGCTGAGAATAGTCCAGAGTTACTATAACAACTATACCCACTAACACCAAGCTGATAACCAAACTGATTCACATGCCCCTCTCAGATACACCTGTGAAAAGCTAAAAAAATAAATAAATAAATAAAACAAGAAGCGACATCACAATCATTTGCTGCACTTCTTTCAAAGGATATTTAACACTTTTACTTTGCATCTTTGTAACAAAGCACTGCAGGAATCAGACCAAATCAGTCCGTCTCTGCCTTTTTCTGACAGGCTAAGATGGATGGTAAACAAACCAAGATCCTCCAACAGCCCTGCTGACCTCAATCTGCAAGGGATTAGGAACAGCATGAGATGACAATCTTGGGCACTAACACTCATGTTTACCACTTGTGAGGACATTGTTGCGACTTATTCTACCTGCTGGGTGCTAAACTGTAACCATCAGAACAGCCTTAAAATATTACTTTGGATACATTTAATATCTGGCTTTGAGATGCTAAAAGCTTAATGTTGTGAACATTTTTGCCATTTCAAAGAAATTGTGAGTGCATGAGTGAATTCAGTCTCGTCTGAAGTCTTTATTTATGCAACTTAAATGTGACTTGAGTTCACATGGCATACTGGAATTTGCATCTTCACTAAGTTAAAAATGACTTGACACAATTTCAAACAGGTCAAAAGCTCCTTTTTATGTTTATTTAAAATCAGCTTCACTTAAGAAAAAATCCTGGAGATACTCCACTGGAGAGGTTTTATCAAATAATGATGGAAGCTGTTTTGATTTGCACATTTACAAATATATAATGCATGAAATTGTTAAGGTTATGAGAAAATTAAGTAAGTTTGTATTTCAGTGTCTTAACTGGAGAAACAGTTTCATCTGGAATAATGAACAGAAGAGCCTGTAAAGAGCAGATTGACACCGACATGTCAGGGGATTTGTTAACTTTGTGTGACAGATTGTAAATTCTATTGAACATATGGAAAACCAACAGAATTTTGGAGAGAAAAAAACTGTGGATAATTAAAAAAAAAGTAAAAAAAAAAAAGTAAATGACTGAACCAAACAGATCAACAAAGCAGAACCAGGAGATAAAAAAAAAAACAAAAAAACAAAAAAAAAACTGAAACATCTATTTAGTTGAAAAGCATTTCTGTTTTCCACAAAAATACTCTCCAGTTTTTATAAAACTCATGCTATTATTTTAAGTTTTGTCAGTTTCACTTGAGATCTTGAATTTTTAACAGTCTTTCCTCTAAAATTTAAAAGTTGCTCCAACAAAAAGATGCTTATTGGTATGCAAAAACTATCCTTCTGCCTCTCAAAAGACTCCAGCTTTCTGACTATTTAAAATCTGCTACTAATATCCAAGCTTTTGAAGGTCCCCAGAGCCATCTTTTAAATATTGTTTACTTCTGACTTTAACACACAAAAACAAATGCATTTAAACTATAGTCTCTAAAATGCAATTAAATGTGATAACTGAAACAAAAACAATGTAAATTATAAATTGGGAATTGCACTATTTTAAAGAGAAAATGAATGTTTTCGGTTTCCCTCACTATTCCTGACAAATTCCAATGAAATGCAATGAACTTCCTTATTGGAATTACACATTTTAATGTACAGAAGAAAATTGCAACATAACAGTGTGCGCTTACAGATGCAGATACAATGAAATTCAATCCAATAAAACTTTGTTTTTATCCCAAAGGGAAATTAAATGATGTTGTAACTCTTGATATTCCACAATAACATATTCTGGATGACAGCATCAGTTGTTCCCAAACACTGCTACTCCACCCCGTTTGCTTTTGCTGCTCCTCTTTAAATCTTTGTCTGGCTATATATTTAGAAAGGAGGGCAGAGAGATGTTGGAGTCTGAGATTTTGCCCATTATGATTTATGAAAGAGATTGTTTAATTATAGAGATAATAGTGACTAAACCTAGCTCTAAATGCTATAGTTTTACACTGGCTTAAAATATGAACATTTTAGACATTTTAATTATTTTCAATCAGGTTCTTTCTCACAGAGAGAATATGAGCTCAAAATAATGTTGACTGAGTTAGTTCACCAATAAATCAGGTGAAATCTGAAACTTGGACTGAAACTCTCCATATTTATCAGTTATTTTGATTGGCACCGACACCGTCAGTTCGCTGTAAGTCTTTTAACCTTTCTTTCTGCTCTACCCCATCTTCAGCTTTAGCTTTCATCTCCCTATATTCCTGATCTTCCCTTACATTTTTTAGCTTTTTGAAGTGACTGACGCTTGTCAACCCTCCAGCTGGCCTTTTAAGTCTAAACACGCGAGGTGAGAAGCATGAGGGGGCTAAAGGACGCCAAGACGAGAGGTGGGGGCGGGGGGAATTTGCAAAAGATGACATGAAGAGGAAAAGATGATTATTCATGAAGTCTCATCTGTGCGCTCGGCATGCATGTGGCTCTTAGCATCTTTTCACACTGTGGCGTTACAAAAGCAGAACGGATGGAGTAAAGTCAATGGAAAAATCAAATGGCTGTGTTGTGTTTTTAAGTATTAATGCTTGCGGAAATGTTGTGTTTTCCTTAAAGGATTGAGCATCTGAGAGTCAAGGTTAATCCCTTCTGTCTTCTCATAAGAGAGGTTGATTAGTGGAGGAAATGCTGTGACTCATGTTGGCTCTTTGCTGAAAATGTTCAGCTTTTGTTGTGTTGGCTGATGCAACCTGCCTGTTCTTTCATTTACTAAGTAATGAATTTGTGTAATCCTCCCATAGCGTAGGGTAATATTATGAGTGGGAGTATTGTCACAATTATTCATAATAAAATTACTTTTCAAAAACTTGGTAAGAGATTACTGCGCAACATCTCAGCGTATGCAGGCTTTTTTCAGACTTTCAGGTCTGTTTCATGAGGTTTCAGGCAAAAGTTTATTGTCAGAAAAGACAACGATTGAGCTCCTTGGTCTCAGTAAAACAATAATAATGTGTGGAGGAGTTAAGGTCAGACTTTCATGTCTAAGAACACGGCGCCAGCTGCCATGCATGATTGTGTTGAAACTTTGCCGAGGGTCTGTTTCACTGTCAGTGATATTAGTGTGTTGTAAAAGTAGACGGTGCCGTGAAAGAGGAAGGACGGCCTCCAAATTCTCCATTCTTCATTTGCCGAGTGCAGTTATGACAAAATACCTCATAAATTTAAACAGGGGCCACCAATTCTTGAATTTCAACTTTTTGCAGTTTTTGGTTGGATAATTATACCACAATAAGACAACATACTTAAAATAAATTATTATTATAAAATTCCCAAATTCTTTTGACATTCGCATTTGAGCATTTCTTACTTTAACTTTATATCCATATTCCAAAGTGACAAATATTCATATCTATTTTCTTTTAACCAATTTAACAGACAACCACTCCAGCTGTTCGGCGATGGTCAGACTGGGTTAAGGTCTTGAGTGTCTGTTGTGTGCATGTGTGTTGCTACAAAGCAAATGGCCACTTGGCAGAGCCAGCAGGGTAATTATTGTTAATTACTCTGTGAAACGAAGAGCACTACCGAGAGGAAAACAGAGTGAGTGGGTGAGATCCTCTGCTTCTACTTCATGTGAGTCCAGCCCCAAGACACACAGCCGACATCACTCAGTGACCCAGAATGCCTGCAGCAAATGCAGATCTACTAGGTCGCAAGGTAAAACATAGAAAAATAGGTGCGGAAGCTCTGCCTACACCTGACTTTTGTAATCCAACATCATAGCCATTCACATCCTCCGTGGCTTTGTTATTTTCTGCGAGAGCTGCTGATGAGTCAGAGTGAGGGTTGAAGTGGTTCAACTGGGATATAGGAAGAGAGGGAGGATGAAAAAAGACAGAGGAGGGAGACAAAGAGGAAGAAAATAACTAAGATGAACAAAAGGCCAATCTTTGTTTAGTTGATGCATCCGGTACGCACACAAGTCCAGGTAAAGGGGGAGGGGGGAACACATTACACAAAGATTTTTTTATCACCTACATACAGACAATGTCCCTCACGTTGTCTGGAGAATACAAGAAGATGCTACAAATCTGTTAAATAATAGTTTTTTTTTTCTCAAATCACAAGAAAAACTATTTCAAACATCTGAGAGCAAACTCTTGTAAGCTGAGGTCTATACGTTCTATGTTCCCAAGGGTGCCAGCTTAAAGCAAGGATAAGGAGTGAAACAAGAAAAAAACAAGAAAAAAAAGAAAAAAGGAGCCAATATCTAGATAATGACTTGGAGCCGCAAATAAGAGACATGTGGTAGCCTTCTGTAATAGAGAACAAAGGAAAGAGTCGGGGAAAAAAAGGACAAGAGTTGAACGGTTTCACTAGGGATCGGTGTCCGCAGCATGGGGTACATCCATAATAGAACATATGCATGTGATCAAATGCAGCCGTTCCCCTAATTTAATTTGAAATACAAAACAGTTCTTTTTTTTTAAGTATTGCCCATCCAGTTGTACGAGTTTGTGTGTTGTTATGCAAAATATGTGCACAAAGGTTGATGTATGTGGGCCTAGAGAAACCACTTAAGCTGAAAGGAGAGGCAAAATGTTTCTTGTTTTAAGATGGCAACTGTCAGCTTGTCGGCTAAAATGAGGACTGATGTCAGCAGGTCTCATCAGTTGCAGCCAAGCAGCAGCTAACAAGGCTCTATTAACGCAGAAGTGTCCAGAAAAACAATGCCACTGACCACTGATTATTGAGTAAAACAAACGCTCCCCTTTCAAATGCTGATGTCTACTCTCGGCAAGTTCGGCCCTCCACTAAATATGCTTGTGGGCATTTTTCAAATCACATCTTCTTCCACGTGATTAAAAAACAAACAAACAATTGACTGTCATGTGTTGGTTTTCAGTTTTATGGAACATCACAAGAATATCACCCACTCCAGTTTCAGGGCTTAGTTTCAGAGCGTGTGCTGAAGCAAGTTTTAACTGATTCTTTCATCAGCTTGGCACAACTGATTACATGGAAGGAAACATACTCTTTTCCAAGCGTATTCAAAGAAAATTTACTTGACAAATATTGACTGAAGGGGGATTAAAGAAACTGTTAAGAGGAAGACATTGAAAAAACAAACAAACCCAATAGCACTGAGTCAGAAGAACCATCTGTAGGGGCGAGAATCACATCCGGAGCATCATATTGATTAACTTAAACTAATATTCAGACAGGACACTTCTACTTGTGGAAGTAGTGCTGCTCTTACAATAACATTTTTGGGAACCTCTGTGTATGAATAATTGCTTTCTTAATAACTCCTTTACAAAAAAAAAAAAAAAAACCAACAAAAAAAAAAAACACCAACATAAAAAATAAGCCTTTCCACTGCTTTGGGCAACCTACCCCATAGAGTCAGACAATCTGGGCCATGATAAACCTGAGAAGCCATGGTGGTCGTCCCTTATTTTAGTTTCTAAAAGGTGGCATCCCTACCAGTCAATCAGGTGTGTACATAAAATCAAAGGGTATTTCCACTAAATGTTTCTCTTGATTAAAAGAGGTCGATTGTTTGTATTTTTTCAAAAAAAAAAATAAATAAATAAATAAAAAAGTCATAGCATTTTCAAAGTTGTAATTGTCCCCATCAGAGTGGCATTTGTAATCAGGTTTGACTGAGAAACAGCAAAGGTCACAATCAGAGTCTATTCAGGGGTACAACACAAAGACCACACTTCCTAAATTGTGCTGGTAGAACATAAAGCAATATATGATTGAGGGATGTCCTGTATTGTTGTCAGTAGACTGGCATGCTGAGAAATTTTTCTCAGTAAATGATAATAATTTTCATTTCACAATTATCTCGTGATAAACTGCAATAAAATACGATGCAGAATATGCAATCAAAAAGAGTGCAGAAATGACCTTTAACTGAATATAAACCACAGCAATCAAAACATCAACAATCTGAGGAAAAACAATAGCCATTGTATATTTTGTTGAATTAAAATGTAATTATATATAACAAGTCCCTCTTTGACTCGGGTCTAAGGTTTGACACAGACACAGCTGAAGGGTTTGTCAGAGTCAAGAGTAATTTTCACATTGCTGAATAGAAGTTTTAAAAGTTCTATTTTTATTGGCACAACATTCTCAAATGTAATTAAAACACCAGAGACCTGCATTTGCATAAAATCTTAGCTCTTTGCCATCTACAAAATTTCTTTGACTAATGTAAGGTTCCAAAATATGCCAGTCTTCTTATCTAATATATTCCATTTGCGTATGAAATCATCCAAGCAGAGGGCTGAGATGGAAATTGGAGGTCTTAATTATGTCTCTTTCGTTGCATATTAAGCATTGCATTTTCCGTATGCAACTGTCAAATGAAGGTAAGACCACTGGTCAGACGGCAGAAGTTGTTTCTACTGTCTGAAAGCAAACCATTATCAGCAAAAGTGGGCGAGCGGGTGAGCGGGCGGACGGATGGGCGGATGCTAAAAGTACTTTTTATTTCACACTTTTCAAGAAAAACATGCCCTGCAACATTCTAAATCCTCAAGTAAAAAGCAGCTGGACTAGTTCTTTATTTCTTGAATCCATTTCACATCTCAACTCAACTCAGCTTTTTCAGCTCTAAATTCAAGTTGGATTTATTGGGCTTAGAAGTTGTAGTTGGGAACAACCACACTAGTAGGGCTGTTAATGTCAGCACTGAGGTCAACAGGGTCCCATGATTCACTGGCACTGTCCACAATTTGGCTCAGAGTTTAGGTCTTTGTCACTTGAATATCCAAACAGGTCATCTTACCACACCAACAGTTCAGATGTTTTGGTCAAATGTCTCAAGGTGTGAAAAAACACACCTAACGAGACAAATCAGGATCAGGGCTGTCCTATATGTGCTAGAAAGATGAAACCTGAGGATGTCAGCCCCTCAGTTTAGCACTGGGTTTTCATGCCCAATGTTGATGGCTTCACTCCAGCATTAAACCCAAATTGAGCTCACTACAGTTCTAATTGCGAGTCTTGACCCACAGAGCTACCTATTTTATGTTGGGTCATTCGTTCTAGGTAGTTGTTTAAGTTATCTAGTATGCAGCTCTGAACCTTCCTCTCTGTTCTGGACAAATACCACACTGCTGAACTTCTATTTCATTGTTTTATCCCTGGGGTGAATGTGTTCCTGTCAGAGAATGGTGTTATGTTGAAACTGTACCAGAATATTCCACTTGGAAAATATCCTTTTTGTTCAGTTCCCTTCTATTTGAAAACTTTGTTTTCAAATAGAAGGAATTTTCATGCTGGATTGTCATATCCCGCGTGACTGAGTATATATAATGCATCCAAAATTATTGTTTTTTTTCTCAGTGGAAAATTGCAGAAATCCAGTCTCTGTACATGATTGTTTTCTATACACTGTTTTTAAACGGATTAAGAATGCATTTTAACCTTATGGCTAAAAGCAAGTTGCTCAAACGCCAGTGTTTTAAATGTGAAACTATAAAGTGAATGTCTGACGCTACGTTCAAATGATCAAGCAGAACTCCACACTGTAATATCACATGACTCCCAATCAAATCAAAAACTGTGAAAAAGAAATGAAACAGAAGATGTAGGTGAAGAGATGGGGTTATAGCTGAAAGGGGTGAGAGGATATGAGAGGTCTCAAAGTTGCTGTTATGAGATTTTAGCGTGAAGATGTGAAGTCTTCTGCCAACGAAACATCACTGCCAGTGGTTGCGAGAGTGTGTGTATATGTGTGTCCTGTTCTCGAACATAAAAGGTCACAGCAGCTGAAAGGGAAACTGGGCTCCACATTTAATAAAAGGATCTCCAAGTATTATTTTATCTCTTGTTGCACCGTCATTCATGCCCAGCCCACTTTTCTCCTCTCGTCAAGAAGTCCTTCCATCAGTCCGCCACCACTTAATGCAGTTCTTGGTTAGTGTATTTATTATTATTATTATTTTTTTTTTTTACTGTAAGTGAACTGACTTATCAGCTCCTAATTATCACTTCTTCTGTTTTTCATCACTTTCCTCCTCCAGTTCGTCATCCTCCTCCCGATGGCTTTGCAACACCCGATTCCATAAACACAGTGTGTGTTAAGGGAAAAGATGGGATACAATTCTCAATCTCGCTCTGTGAAGATAGACTGTTATAAAATCAGTACATTATATTTTATATATATTTTATAACAAATCTATGTACTGATTGTCACTGTAAAGACTCCTCAGTGTTGGAAATTGAGTCATTCCCTTTAAATTTTTCACATTCTGTCACCTTACAGCCACTAACTTATACATACTTTAGATTTTACGTGATAGATCAACACAATGCAGAATGCCACCATAAGGGGTCCCAAGCCAGCGATTCCTTGTGCCAGCTCCAAGTGCTGATAAACGCAGAGGGTCCAGAGTCATTACTTACTATAAACACCTTTTTTTGCAAATACGGCCACAAATTTTGGGGGTATGTCTCTACCAGCTTTGCACAACAGCACCAACATTTTGCCTGTTCTTTGCAAAATAGTTCACACTCAGCTTACAGACTGGATTGAGAGCATTTATAAATATACATGTTTTTAAGTCTTGACAGGCCTGTTCCTTCTAATGCGTTAATATTCTTTAATCTCCAGCTGAAGTTTAGTTGTTTCGCAGCTCCTAGAGCCAGGTTCACACTGTGTGATTATTGGTCCTCCAAGACAAAATATTTCCTTATAGAAAAATTGTGAGAAAATTTCAGGTCATGAGCCTACCTCTGTGATAAGTTGGTATTGGTATTTGTGAAGTTAGTTTTCCACCTTTTACATGGAGGGTAAAAGATTTCATTTCATCTGACCAGAGCATTTGATTTGACCCCTGACATGGCAAGAGGAAACAGACATGTTGTATTTTTGCAGATGATCACAATATGGTCGACCCTTTACATGTGAAGAAACTTCTCGAGGTCCTTCAGTTTATATGTGGGCATCAGCGACACTTCAAAGTTTGACTTATTAGAAATTTGATAAATCATGCCTCCTTTGTCCACTTGGCCTGTCACACAATACTTCATTAAAAGTCATGATGTTTGCGACTTTAGCAAAAAGAGAAAATCTCAAAGTTATTTTTGGGAAGCAGTGTCATCTTATGTTTCAGCAATAAAGAAACAAATCCAAGCTCCTAAAAGAGTCACAGTAGGGATAAACAGTCAACCTGGGCGGTTTGTAAACCCAGCCAAACACACAGGTAGTTAAGTCTGAAGGAATGACAGCTCTCTGACCTACTCAGATTAGTCGAGTAGGCATTTCCACTACGGTGCAGAGGTATTCCCCCTTTTGCACACACACACAAACAACCCCTCACTGAGGGGTGTGAGTCAGCTACACTCTGCCCCACAGTCTCAAAGGATCTGCTGCTCATTAGCACAGAAATTTGGAGGAACACACAGGAGGTTAATAACAGAACAAACTGGAACTAAACAGGATCTACTGCCATGCATTCCACTATAAAACAGTCAGGAGGCTGTACATGATCTCAGCATCACACGTGTTGTAAAGTGGTTAATCTTAATAAACCTATATTTTCTGAGTGTAATCTTAGCATCTACACAACCTCCTATACGCCTCTCTGACATAGATGCAAAGGATATAAAGTTGCCTTTAAAGAAAAATGCTACAATGATGCAGCATCTAAAAGAAAAAAAGCTGTCTAAGAGCACAGATTAAATCACACACACACACACTGAGTTTGGGAGGCCCCGGGGGGACCTTGAGTTGTTGACCTGGTCTTTAAACTCCACAGATCTCCATCTGATCGTGAAAATATGTGAAGTCCCAGAACAAGCGTGACCTAGACCAGTGCCAAATGATCCTTTGAGTGCAGTAGGAAACCTCCAGAGGCACTACTTTCTTTCCAGCCACGGATTACAGATTTTGCTGGCAGGTTGTTGGTTTATATCAACATGGCATTATAAGAGTTAGAAAAACTTGAAGTATACAGGAGGGATCTTCAACTCCAGAGTTTGAGGGGTGATGTCCTGCAGCTTTTAGATGTGTCTCTGCTTCAACAATAATTGAGTCAAATAATTAGGTCATTAGCACGACTCTGGAGAAATGAGGAGGTAATTCATCCATGTCATTCAGGTGCGTCGGAAAGTCCCTTGAGGACTGGAGTTGAAGACCCCGGGTACATAAAGCTAGTTTAGCATTTTTAAAGTGATTTTTTTTTCTTAAATATATCATCAATACCTTCCAAAGAGAGATGCCATATTGTAGAAGATTAAAGAACTTCCCACAGCGATGGGAGGCAAGCCAGCCAAATTATCTCTCCATTAAACCAGATTTTTGTCACTTAAAAACAACTCAAACTGAAAAGGTTTTTTCCATGAGACCTTTAGCTGCATTGTTCTGCCTGTTTGGCTGATTGTCAGCCCAGCTGGATAGATTCCAAACAACTAGTAGACCAGAAAATGCAACAAAAAAACAACAACAAAAAAAATATAGCAAACATCCAAAAGTTTACTTCACTTTTGTCATGCCTCTCAGGCAGCTCTACACAGCCGGCTGCATCAACCAGCTTAACTTGGATAATAATAGGAATGTTGTTTGGCTTACAAAACGGCATGAAACTAATAGAGGGAGTGCATATGATTAATACTCATTGATACTGTGTTGTCTCCCATAGATATAGCATCTTCAGCTCCAGTTGTTTGAAATTGAAAGAATGCGCTAAGACAGAGGGTCCGGTAGGCTAGCTGGTAGCCTCCGAGAAGTTCTTTATTTCTTTACAAACTCACTGGCATTCAACATATTTTTACTACAGTTATGATTTTACAGAACCTTATTAAAAAACAAACAAACAGTCAACTTAATATGGTGTAGCAAATAAGCAAAATAGCTCTGGGGTTCATCTAAATTCCTGGTCTAAACCAAAATTCAATGCAATCCTGTACAAATGATGTAAAATAGTCTCCTTATTCTTGGCTGCAAGCAGGGGGTTCCAACTTCCCATTAACTGCCTACATAAAAGCAATAATTTTCCTGGTTGCTTCTGCACCCCAATTGCCGCTGCCACCCTGGACAACTGCCCATATGACCCATATCTAAAAAAAAAACTAAAAAAAAAAAACTGGTGATGTAGTCTTTCTTGTATAAGTTTTGAGTTGTACATTTTTTTTTCCATCAAGCTGTATACTTAATAAATCCTAAGAAATATAAATTCTAAACCAAAGAGAAATTAGAAATGATCCAAATATGTAAAAATGCCCCTCCAGAACAACCAATAAAGAACTCGGGGCTGCAGTGAACGTCTCCTCTTGGAAAGTCAAGATCAAGAGTTGGTGTCATGTCTCACCTCTCCAGCATCGGCGGAGTTGACTCTGCTCCCCAGGCAGTTTCACAGCTATTCAGTTGTGACAAAAAACAACCCTCATGTTGTTCGGTAAACAACACGGTAATGACAACAGAAATGACTCACATTTTTGACAGGTGAGACGGTGACGCACAGGTTACTTCAATGACTAAGAGGCAAATGTCCTTCACACTGCTTTGAACACCTGACTTTCTAAACCACTAAAGTAGAACTGAAGGAGTTCTTTGAGATGAGATGGAACATAATGTCCATGTCTGCCTTTTATTCATATACTTGAGAGATATGTTCTCAGCTTTCCTCAGAAATAAACAGTTCCAATTGACTGGTTTAAAGAAGCAACTTCCTTCCTTACACTGCGAATGGAGCTCGTTTCCATGAAACTCTACTGTTAAATTTAAATAACGTTAAAGTAATCTTGATCCGTGTTCTTTATTAAGCTCTTCACTGAACAACAAAATATTTTATTGTTGTTTTTATACACCGCACATGAGCCACTAACCGTGCAGAGTATAACGCCTCCCAAATTGCATCAACTGTTCTCCGTGTCCCAATCCTTCTTGTAAAACAATTTTAAAAGTGAAATTGCTGGGAAAGTAAACCGTTTTTAATTTACCCTTTAAAGAACACATTGTATTAAAATGAGGACAGACATTTGCAATAAGCACAATGATTATAAAGGTTTGTTTTTGCTCTAAGTGCAAATAGCATTTATAGAGCCAGCGCAGCATGCCAGTGATAAAAGGGAATAAATCTTTCTCGTGTGCCTCCAGAAATAACCTAAAACATAAAAGTAAACACACTTTACTCTTAAGAAAACAACTGCATTTACTCTTGCTTTAATATTCTAGCGGTGATGTCTACTAAGCAAAATGGCTGAGATTAATTATGATAAAAACACAATGCTACTTACATGAAAATAAAGCAATTCAGAGCGAAAAAATCTTTTGTGAGGATGATCAACAATGACAAGACAGCGTTTAGTACACTTAATGGCAAGGGAAAGTTAATTATGGTAACTTAAATGGATACCCTGGATATGTTAAGCTTGTATTTTTGTAACTACTCCTTATGTATGAACAAAATGTAGATAACTTTGTGCTTGTGAAGCCTAGGTTGTCCTCGGTTTTACTAAAAGGAAAGTCAAGTAACATGATGTATTTTTCTTTCTCTGGAATCAGCTCTACATTTGGTTGTCCTGCCCTAGTTGGACGATCCTGCACAGTTTCTTCTACTGTTAACAAGTTATTTACTATCGATATAAACGACAAGGAATGCGAGATATTCTGACTGACATCCTGATATTTTCTAGCTTATTCTGACTAATAGTCTGTAGAGATGAATGGCAAACAGTAAGTACATCTTTTATACATGTCTATGCTTTTATGACTTTGGATGCTTTGATTATTATTATTATTATTATGTTTTTGGCTTCATTTTTACTCAAATAATGAAATAGAGAAATATGTTTGTTGTGACTCTCTATGTCCCTGAGGGTTAGATTTAGAACCTAGAAAAGGCCAAATTATTTATAAGCCAAAATGCCAGGATTGAGAGATGTAGACTGAAAGTCATAAATGCCTTTAATATTATACAGCTAACCTTGTAAATTTTGTCGTGTTTCCTGCAGCAGCAAGCATCTATCTCATACTAAAACTTCACAGCATCAAACTGAGACTAAATACACGGAAATTTAAAAAGTCAAATCCTTTCATTCTAAGAGTTTTTGGGGTTTTACTTAATGTTTTAGAAATGTTTTCATTTAACCTTCCTCTTGATATAATTAATAATAATGGCGGAGTCTAGTCTAAATCATTTCATAACCTGGTAGAGCTTAAGATCAGTGTGATGGGCTGCTGACCTGTCTAAGGGTGTACCCTGCCTTTTACTCGATGACAATACATTTACAGCTTTATAAGTTATAAATGTTTTGTTTTATATACACAAAATAAATGAATAAACAAAATGGAAAAGAAAAGAAAAACATATTAAGAATAGTTCTGCTACAACAAATATTAAGACTCCATTTCTTTTACAGATAACTGTCATTTTTTCTTTTCATCATTATAATTTTCTCCTTTCTTAAATAGTCCACTAATCGGTAACACTTTATTTGAAGGGGGTTGAATAAGACTGACATGACACTTTCACAAACATGACATAACACCCGTCATGAACATGAATAAGCCTTCATGAATATTTATGACTGTTGTCATAAAGCGTCATTTGGTAAATTATGACACTTTTAATACAAAGTTGACATTATTCAAAATGTCTTTGTTATGACAACTTGACATTAACCAAGAAATCATTACTGATATAAATTTGTTATAAAAGTATTACTGATTGCACTTTAAAAATTACGTAACTTTATGTTATTAAAGGTAAAGTTTAAACAGTAATGATTTATTGGTTAATGTCAAGTTGTCATAACAAAGATATTTTGAATAATGTCAACTTTGTATTAAAAGTGTCATAATTTACCGAATGACGCTTTATGACAACAGTCATAAATATTCATGAAGGCTTATTCATGTTCATGACAGGTGTTATGTCATGTTTATGAAATGTGTCATGACAGTCTTATTCACCCCCCTTCAAATAAAGTGTTACCCAGTACGGTAATCTAAATAATCACACCGAAAACTTAACTAAGTGAACATTTCCCACAATGCCATATGGTCTGCTGATCCTCTCTCTGAAGACGAGCATCATCTACAAACTCATTTTGCATAAAATTTGTTTAGATCCAACAAATAAATGTAACAAATGCAGACTGCTTGATAAGGAAACATTGCTGCTGATTCCCTGATAACAGATATTTTGAACCTGAAAGTGAAGGAATTACAAGATTATGAGTCAAAGCACATGCCCTAAACCTTTATCTGCTTTTATTAATCTCAAAACAAAGTACATCAAAGAGAATGATGTCGGTGGGTTTTCACCTATGATGTCTTTAATGAACAGAAACAAATTTAAACCTTTAAGTATTTAACCTACCAATTACTGGGATCAAGGTAAACTTTGTCAATTTTCATCACTGACTAAACAGTAAATATGATTGACAGCTAATGTGGCAAAAAAAAGTAAAAGAAAAAATACTTCCACAGTTTTCACAGTGTATTTTACAGAGCTTTACTTTTGCATATGTCCATTCTTTCTCATTGTAGAAAACAATTCGACAATAGAGTCAACAAAAGGAAAAAAGGTGGGAGAGCAAAAGAAAAGAAAGGTAGGCAGTGAGTGAAGGCTTGAGCTTTGTTACTGGAGGACGGTGACGTGCAGTTAAAAGGCTGAATGTTGTGATAAGAGAGGAATCCGTGGTGAGGAGAGGCTTTCTAATACGAGACGCTGTTTACACAAAGGCACAAGAGGAGGAATTAACTCTAAGTAACACACAAACACTTAGGAGCTCACATTCATATCTATACGGCATACACACACTCAATACGACACCGCATCTCATTGAGGCCCAGCCAGGAAGAAGAGCTTGACTGAGTGTGCTGCGAAGATGGAGAGTATGCGAGAGATTAAAAAGGCAAAGTGTGAGAGGAGGGGTAGTCTGAGGAGAGGTGGGAGTATGAAAGACAAATCTTCCTAAGAGCCGTTGAGGAGTGCCGTGTGCCAAGCTATCGTTGACAGAAATCCTTTTGACTATCGAAGATGTACTCATCATACCTAAACACATCAAATATTCTTCCTGCCCCTCAAATCAGAATTGCACTCCTCCTCTTGCCCTCCTCGGTGTCTTTATCCCTCATTTCTCTTCATCGTCTTTTCAACTTTTCCATCATTTTTGATTATTTCCAGGATTCCAACTCATTTTTCACATCCAAAATACAAAGCTTTCTAGGTAATATGTTTGGTTTTTTTTGTTTGTTTTTTTTGTTTTTTTATTTGTATTTTGGCCATTTTTTACTGTAAAAGTTCACAGTGAATTATTGTGCATGTATTTCAGTTGTTTATGCTTTAAATATGCTCAAACAACTGGACGTTCGACTGCCTGGACGGAATAACCGTTTAGACATTAAAATACCGACTACAGTCTGCAAATTACAAATATTTTTAGAGTTTCTATTTCCACAGTGCTCAGTTCTTGAGTAAACAAATACAGTTGCAGACATTCCCAGAATTCAAGAACTCTGAATACCCAATCTGCCCGCGTCTTTAACAAACACAAACTCCAACAAACACTGTTTACTCATAAAGACAGAGAAACAAACAAAGAGCTTCCAAGACACGGTTTATGTGTTTTCTCCATGGCTGCGGTCCTGGAGGTTCTTATTACACGTTCTGCTCAGGCAGCCAATAACAGCGTGTATGCTCGCACAGAAGCACACAGATGAGGCCACGCAATACTTTGTCTACCTACAGGCACGGACACCACAGCCCAGCAATCGTTCATGCAGCCTCCCACTTGTATTATATAAACTGATTTTATCAGGTATACAACGGTCCAAATAATTCTTAGGTTATCACTGCCAAGCTGTGCAAAGTTGGATTTTCCTCTCATTTTTTTTCCCCCTTCTACACCCCTTCCAGGAGCTCTCACTCGTTACCTTCATCTCTCCTCCATTGTTGCTACAGCCCCAGATGGTAAAGCACTGTGACCAATTAAGACCTCCCTGAGGACAGGACCAGCTATAGCCCCAGCCATCTGACCATTTTTGTCAACTAGTGAGTGTGTGTGTATGTGAAGCCTTTTATAGCAAATCACTGCATTTTAATCAGAGTACAAAGCCCCTTGGTTTTAGGCAAGTTCCACACACCTGCCTCCCTAAAAAGCGGCACATTGCCACGTAGATCCCAGGGCAGTCGCCGTAATGAATGTAAAGCCAAAGCCAAGAGGATCTAGACTATCATTTCGTGTAAAGCTGAGGTCGAGTGTGAAGCCAGCCAGAGGTGGGGAAGCTAAGCGGCACCACATGTGTTGTATCACTGTGAGAAACGGTGTCACCGAGGGACCGCGGCTAAGCGAGGGTGGCAGTGCTCTGTCACCAGGCATCCATCCAGCAGTACAGCAGCTGAGGGAGCGACTGTCTGTCTGAACTGCCAGCACTGTGGGGAATTAGGCATATGCCATCCCAGCTCCTCCCCTCTTACACGCAAATGCCTCGCTTTGACCACATAGCCCCTTGTTACCACTGTGGCATGAGAGCACAGGTGCCAGCATATGTCTGCTCTCTGCCCCCGTCGTCGGTTGCCACAGGGTTAAAACTGGTTTTGCATCTGTCTGTGCGAAGTGATGCAACCACGCATCCAGGTCACAGAAGCTAAATTAAAATGTAAAGGTATCACAGAAATAAAATTGGTTCCATAAATGTGTGTTCTTGAGATTCTCTGTCTAGTAGACCTGTCCAGTTCGGGTTCAATCAGTTAAGTGTTTTGGATTTTGAACTAAAGACGAGCAAAAGGCATAGCTGTCGAATTTAGAACCAGTGGGAAGGTGCAAAACTGATTTTAACTTTGGCATCACTGGGGGCTACCACATAATAAGTTGCAGTATTTTCAAAGTGTTCTCACGGTATTTATAACTCGTCTGTCACTGTTTCTATTTTCTTAGCAAACACCCAAAACACTGACAAACTATTTAAAATATATGGGAGCTTGTTAAAACCTAAATAGACTGAAGTTGTATTTAAACAGGTCCTTTTCTAACCATACTGACCCCTGAAACAACTTTTACACTGCAGTACATTAACATGAACCTAGGTGAACTCACAACACTGACATCCATTTACAATATGCAGATCAGTAGACCCTGTCGGTACCTTTCCTAAGGACACATTGACATGTGGTTGTGGAGGCTGAAAGCTTATTCACAATCTTCAATTGGGTAGATGACTGTTATCCCCACTATCCCATAACCACCCATCTTTAACCAGATGTATTCAATCAATTGTACTAGATTAAAAAAAGAAACACACACAAAAAACAGAGTAAAATAAATGAAACAAGGTGTCAAGCTTAAAGCACTCCTTCATCTCTGAATAACGGCTTTGGTTTATTTCACCTGGTAAAGTCACATGCTGATACCTACTGAATAACACTTCATGGCGAGAAATATCTGAGTAAATGTGTCCCTTCCTCAGTTCTTACCCCCGTTTAAACCCGTCTTTCTTCGATTTCATTCCAGTAAGCAAACTATTTGCAGTATACCTAAAATATTTTGTGTAAATCTATTATTTATGTAGCCAGGTGTTTCATAAAATCAGTGAATAACGGACCCATAAACCCATACACATTATATGAAACTCACATATATTTTAATAGTGTTTGATTTTATTTTCTGCAAACTTTGTATTACACCATATTCCACCTATAGTGATCCTTGGCCAACATGTGAGAAATTATCCAACCCTGCTCAAACCTTATAACTGTGAGCAGCCGCTAAATTGTAGACATTGTTTATAAGTACAGAAAATTGCAAGCATGATATAAAACATTACTTTAGATCGCTGAATGTCAAAGCGATGAGCGATACTGTCCCAAAAGATCACCTGGTCAAGCAGAGACAAAGGTAATTCTTACTTTGGATTTTATTCATTTGCAGCAGCACCAGAACTTCTGACCCAGACTTTAGATGGAAATGTGACTTGCTTTCCCAGAATAACTTACCTTCCCGGGCGTTATTTTTATTTACCTTCTGCACGGCACTTTAAAAACAGCTTTTGGTTAAGCTTTACAGCCCACACTTAAAATCCTATACATCAGACATGTTAACTTAATCTCAGTAAACAGTGAGGCTGCATGTGTTTACTATGCAAATACGCTATGTTTGATTCTAATCTCTAAAGCTCAATCAGTGGAACTCTCTCCTCCTTGTACCTTTCCCTTCCACAAGACTACCAATGAAGACAGCACGTGTACACCATGAAGACAACAGGGTGCAGTTGCAGGAAACCGGTGAGTGTGCAGATGTCCACGCAGAGCTTTGCAAAAACACTCTAGTGACATTTATGTCATGCACACACTTGCTGACTCTGGCATACTGGAAAACGCAAAGTCAATCACAAAATAACAGAGAAACTCCAGACCCTCAGTGAAATAACAAAACTGGCGCTGCACTTAACTGCAGATATCCATGGAATAGAAAGTGCTTCAATGAAAGCCCTTACCACACTAAAGATCACGGTGGGACATAAGCCAGTGATAATGTCCATCACTGGGGAAACTCGGGGTGTCGCGGCCTTCTCGTTTCCAAAAAACAATATTCCAACAAAGGCCGTGGGTGTTAACAGGTGGTTTTTGATTTGAACGCACTTCCGACTTAATTTGTTTGAAAAATATATATTCTTTATTTCTTGTAAACAATAGCGACAAAATAATTACCAAAAATGTCCTACAACTTAGTCAAAAATGACAGTAAACTTAAAATGACGTTTCAAGTACAAAAAGGTGAAAAGTGAAAGTGGTCAAAAAATCATTTACAAAAAACCTCCCATCCACACACCAAACATTTGCCAAATAATCGCTCCACTCAGCACCCGGTGTGTTTTAATTACTTAAATTAATGGGAGAGTCTAACCAATTACCAACATAATCAATTCAAATATACAAATTAACTACAGATTTTGGATCTAAACTTAACTTAAATAAATTCTAAACTTCCCAAAATAGAAGACTAAATTAGTAGAAATTACAAGTCGCAAACATTACATAAATGGCCACCACACGGGGATATCAGCAGCACAGTGAAAGCAGACAGATTAATGAAAAATGTATATTAAAAAAAGCATACAAAAATAAGACTATTTATTTAAAAAAATGTTGTGCAAATAATATATTGCTGAGAGTATTGATGGTTATAGAGTCTCACACCTGCTGAGCAGAAGGACCTGAAATAATTCTCCACAACTACATGAGGACTAGTAAAAGCCAGACTACAATATTGTTTGCTGATTAGATCGATGATATATTTACTCTATTTGTGAAAACAACCACCCCACCTCCATATACTCATATTGTGTACCATCTTGTCTCATGACCCAGAAATATTGTTACACCCTTACTTCATAGCAAAGTGGATTTTTCTGCAGCCTGAAGCCAACAAGAGAATTTGATTTATGTTTAATAACTGGCCCATTCGCTTCACAGAAGTTCTTTGGCCTGAGGACCCAAATTATTGAGTTTTGTATTTAGTGTTGCTGAGCTTAACTAGCTCAGACTCAGGCTGTCCAAGGTTAGAGGTTAACCTTGTGTAGGACTTTACCACCAACACTGGACAACAAGTAAATATCTGCACAAAAGACAATACAAGTTAAGGCAAGAAAAGTCTGGTACTGGAAGCCGTCCCTCCTAATCGCTGCAGTCAATATTCCTTAGCAAAAATGATTTTTGTTGGTTTTTAAAAGCTTTGGATTATTTCTGCATATTTAACTTAGTCAAACTAGTCCTTAGTTGGGCTTGTAAATACATAAAAGTAAACATTTTCATAATGAAAGTTTAAATAATCATAAAAAAAACTGTATTCTATTAAACAGATTTGTTTATAACAAGACATCATATCCTTATGAAACAACAAAAACAAGCAAACTGATCAAAACATATCAGGAAATCTAATGTCAAACTCAGGATTGGTAGGATAAATAGTTGAATGTCCTTCAGGATAACTTTTACTTAATAAAAAATGTATCTTTTCTAACTTCATAGCATGACTGATAAGGTCAATATAGCTAGTTTTTTTTTTTTTTCTAGTATTCTGCTAAAATTAAACTGTATTTGCTTAATACGATCTTAGCTTAGCAGCAGAAACAAATACAAAAATCACCAAAGGTCCAACAAATTAAGACCTTATCTGAGCATCAAATCATGTTTGGTCCATTTTAGTGGGTTAAACTGAACACTTCTGTTAGAATAAAAGGACAAACATTTTGTTTTGAGATGACTGCAAATGAAGAAAAGTGTGTTCATAAAGACATTCTTTTTGATGAGGCCGTTTCTTTGCTTGTCTTTACTGTTGGCAGCGTTAATGTCATGTCTGCTTAAAAACCCAGCATGATGGATTAGATTTAATTATCTCTAAGCCTGTTACAATTGTGTGAGTTTTAAGATTCCGTTTTTAGAAAAGCATTTACTGATGCCAGGTTCTTAAGGGTTATCAGTGGGTCACGTTTTTGTATTTCTGTATTAAGTTATAAAAGATTCAAGATTTGTAGCCTCGTTGCTTTGGTCCCCCATGACCTTTGCGGTATATGAACATCATTTGTTCAGTAACTAAGCTTCCTATTCCAGTGTTGTTTAGTGTTTCCAGGTCCCAAAGATGAACCACAGGAAGTCGTTTTACAGGAATAAAGGGGTGCGTATTTATCTAGCCATTTAAATGCATGTGATCAACACTGAATCTGTGCGCTGTACCCTAAGGAGCAACATAAAAAATCAAGTTACTGGTCATTAATGTGGCTTGGTGACTAGCCCTGAAAGTGTTTCCATTTGGATAATTTAACAAAAGTACTTAACTACCAAGATAAATTATCTGATATGCATTGGTTAAGTACTTTTTTTTTTCCAAATTAACTTGGAGGTTTTGTTCAGTCAGTATGGGGGCGAAATGTGTGGTGTATGACCTGGACATTAGTTCAAGTCGCTGCAGATAACATGAAGGAAGACCAACAGACGTCTTGAAGTGTCGGTGAGATAATCTACTCTAAGAAAACCACATTAGACTTTAAATCTCTGACAAGGGAAACCACATCTCAGAGAGTTAAACTGTAGCTGCCAGTTACAAATTTGCCGTAACATAACGAGTAAAAAAAAATTATCAATTATAGAGTATTTTTAACTTCTCCCACCTTTTGGGTTATTTTTAGATGTCTCCCTGTGAATTTGGGCCACCGGCGAAGGACAAAACCTGCACACAGCATTTAGGGCAGCTTGTTCCGCGGTAGTGAAGACATTAAGGTGTCTTAGTTTTCATTGTTCAGCACTCCTTTCTTCACAGCGCTACATGCTCTACCCAGGCGTTACATTGTCAACTACAGTGATCCACGGGTTGTTAAACCTCTCGTCAGTGCTGTTCCTTTGAAAGCGTATCCTCCAATGGGAACACTTCAGCACCATCCCTCTTAGACTCAATTATGGGTGCGACATAGTTCCTGACTGACAGCTCACTGCTGTGTGTGAATGCGTTTGTGTTTTCCATTGAGTATAATTCATATATATCTGTGCATCTGTGTCCAGAAGGTTGAGTTGCATTAATGCTATTGGCAGGAAGCCCTTTTCTGCTAAAGTAGATGAGGGAGGGA
This sequence comes from Poecilia formosa, assembly GCF_000485575.1. NCBI lineage: Eukaryota > Metazoa > Chordata > Actinopteri > Cyprinodontiformes > Poeciliidae > Poecilia > Poecilia formosa. The sequence continues at coordinate 436,072 of NW_006799955.1, forward strand.
ACAGCAAGCTAGACATGGCGATAAAAATCTCTTTCCATTTGGAGAGCTGCCTGGTCTGCAGCTTACAGCCAGTTCGAGCAATCACACACACACAAACACACACACACACAAATCGAGGTAAAGAAAATGTAATTATAAAAGAAACTGAGAGGCGATTGTAAGGCCAGAGTGAAAGGTGGGACAGGAAAATGTAAGTGTCACTGTAAGGAAAGATGAAAAAGATAAAGATGCTTCACAGACCTGTGCTGTCGATCAATAAGAGATACAAAAATGTCTTGTCTCCTTGTTTTCCCGTTCTCTCTCTCACACCTTCTCCTCTACTAATAACATCCTGTACGTCTTTCTTGCTAACACAAGGCATCATTGAAGATTTCTCTATTTCTCTGTCTTATTTAATCACTGCTTGGAGTTCAATCACACTCATGTCTTTCCATTTCATTGACAAAGCCATAAACCAGCATGAGTAATGCCGACTTGGAGCTGATGTAAGGACCAAGGAATCAAATCCTGAGCAATAGGCTTAGGAAGGCAGTGGGATTCAGATGGAAATGCAGAACTGAAGAGGAAAACGGGAGGTGGGCTCCATGTGTCACCCGGTGTAACAGACAGAATGCAAGATGACATCTTTTCGTTCGGCCCCATCTCATTAAGAGTAGAGGAAAGCAACTTTAACTCTCATGGGAAGAAAAAAAAAAAAAGAAAAAGCAGGGGTGACACACAAATCAGGCATGAAAATGAACACGCACACACACAATGCTGAGCTCAGCAGAAGATTGTTTCAGCCTCTCTGGCTGGATGTTGAGAGGAGCAAAGCCGTGTCCATGCTAACTAAAAAAACACAACAAAGAAATCGCTCCTGTTAATTATCATGTTCAGAAGAACACGGATGTTAGCCGGTGATCTACAATATGTCAATAGACAAGGAAATCATTGAAAATTAAAGTCACTTCAGTTGTTCAAACGGTACAACTTGTATCAACTTATTCCACACGTGAAGTGATTTCAAGTGGTTATTTCTGGTCATGTTCATGAGCATGGCTTACAGTTGATTTCCATTAAAAGACAGTTTTTTAAGACAGAAATGTTATGGTCACAACAATGAGGACAACTACCAACATGGAGGTGGTTAAGCAGGCAGTTACCAGGAAAATTACCAAAGCTTAATAAAGAAGTTGGCAGTTCACAGAGTGCTGTATACAATAATAATAATGGAAAGCTGAGTGATAAGAAAAAGTGACCAACCAGAATTTGAACTATTTGACTCACACAGATGTCTAAGACTATCACCTTCCTTATCTTAAGCCACTTCAAGAACTGTCTTTCCTGGGTTAAGGAACCCAAGGCTGCTATTCAGTGGTTCATAATACTGATTTTTGTTGTTGTTGTTGTTGTTATGAAAGTAGGTTTTCCATTTTATCTGGAAATCACAGTTCAGAAAAGATTGGAGACACACAGAACCGAACTGTGTGAGTTGCAGTGTGAGGTTTTCACTATTGGAGATGATTTCAAGAACCTTTTCATCTGCTGGTTTTGGTCACACAGTTTTCTTTATCGAGTCCAAAGTCAGCATAGTCATCTTAGCAGGAAGTTTTAAGCTTCCCTCTGCTGACAAGCTCTATGGAGATGCTGATTTAATTTTCCACCAGCACTTTGTGCTTTCCCACACTGCCAACAGTATCAACACCTTATTCAATGAGAATGGGATCACTGTGCTTAATTGGCCAGCACTATAAGATTTAGGTAAAGAGAAAGATAAAAGACATCAAACTAAACTAGTGAGTAGCTTACCATCAGCGGCGTGTGCATGAGTGGGTGAATGACTGAATGTAGTATGAATGGCTACATTCAGTAGCGATGAATGTAGCAATTCTTGGACTTGATGAAGTCCAGAGATGTCATCAACTCTTTGGACTTGATGAATTGCTATACATGTATTTACCATATTAGCAATGCAGAAGAGCCGAAGGCCACTTCTTCTTTAATCCCTCAGCAGAGTCAAAGCCTGATCTCCTCCCTGCACACCACATTGCTGCATTAAATCATGCAAAAGTAGCCCCAGCCAAGTACTAAGTGTGAATGCTGCAGAGTACATGAATATACTATTCAGGAAGGTTGCATTTCTATATTAAAAAATATTTTTAATTAGTCTTGAGTTTGAAATAAGTGTTCTTTTTGTTCATATTACAACATATTTAAATTCTTACGTAAAAGTACCTGTTCAGAGTAAGGGTGTTTCACCAGTAAATTAAAACCCCCTTTTCTCTTCTTTTAGCAGAAGAATGAAATATGTAGGTCTTAAATGGAAAGAAAATGAAAACTAAGAGATGTGGTAATTTCCTGTGGCTTTTTCTAAAAGAAGATTTAAGTAACATTTTTTTCAGTATTGATTGAAATTCCTCTGTCTCATCTCACGCCTTTTTCCTCTGTTTCTTTCACCATTTCCTCAGTTTATGCCCGCTAATTGCATTTTAGAACATGCACGGCAGCGTGCAGCTACATTAACCCCAAGAGCCACATCAGGGAGAGAGAGCTTTTTAAAACGCACGCCAATGGTGCTAGCTGTCATGTGGGCTATATACCTGTGGGAGGTGTAACCAACCACAGTGCAGTGAGACCCCATCTTGTCATTTATTGGTCACAGACTCTATTTCACATCATTCGCCCTGCTCATCTCCAACGCTGTCACTTCTGTCCCCATTTCTCTCCTTTCCAATTTTCTCATCTCTGCCTCCTAATGCCATCCATCTCACTTTCTTTCTTCCACATCACTTTAAACCAAAGTTCTTTTTCCCCCTCATGTCTGACACCTGGAAATAGGGTTTCTCTCACTCGTCAGCAGTGAATAAGGAGAAGGACCAAGAATGCCATTACTGGAATTGTACCATTGTTGTCAGTCCTTTAAGGATGATATTTTTTAAAGAAATCATTATCGTTCAGGATACAGATAGCCTTAAAATTCTTTCTATTTTCCATTAGAATCACTTTTATGGTGCATTCTTCTGAAGTGGGGGTTCACTAAAACGTCATGGTGTCTCTAGGCCAGGGCTTGTTGTTCTGCTAGCTGTTGGATAAGCTCAAACACAGGCTGGTGCGTAGGATAAGAACAACCATGATGGCCATGTCATGCTGTTGTCCTTTTTTTTTCTTGCAATCTGATGTGTAGGAGGAAGTCAAACACGCAAGCATCCACACAAACGTGCAAACATTACACAGAGAAACATACACTCAGACGGAGCAGATGGGAGCTCAGTCATATTTCAGTTTAAGAAAATTGATGTACGGACGTTGTAACTACAATAAGGCTTAAACAGCTACGACACTCCAAGGTTAAATGCGGACCGTGTATAGGACCTCACCACTTACACTGGACAACTAATAAATATTGCAGCGCAAGGACAAAGCAACTTACGGCAAGAGATGTCTGGCACCTGGAGACATGCAGCCTTCATAGGGATGTAGTCGTTATTGCTCTGAGTCTGGGGATTTAAAAACTCTAAACATTGTTTTGTTGCTACTTGCAAGAAATAAAAAAGTTTGCTCATCCATCCACTTTCTCAAATGGTTGCTAAAGTAACAAGTTCCAGCAAACTCTCCGACAAAACATACTAATAATGCTTAATTGTACTGAGAGGTGGAATGTAAACTGACCAATAAATTGAGATATTAGATCTTTGGTTCATCTCTATCTGTCCTCCCCCAAAGGCACTAAGTAGATTGAACCAAACTTTAATTTGTTTCAACTTTGCAACTTCATAGAGGGTGAAATACAGGGTGGATTCTGATTGCTGACTTTCTGTGAAAAGTATCACTGAGATACAGAAACAGGCGTCAGGCATATGGGTGTGCAACTTCATGTAAATGGCATTACAACACATGACAGAAAGACAGAAAGGTGTCCAGGTGTGCTGCTAAAGCAGTTTTCCTCCTCAGGCTTCAGGTATTAGATTCCACGTGAAGCTCACCATAATGACACTACAGAGAGAATGCAACAGAGGAGGAACTAGATCACTGTGAGTGAGGCTGAACCATCACTACAAACATCACTACAGAGACCTGAGCTAACCTAACCACACACAAACCTAAGGAAAAGTGAAATATGCATATACTAATATATAATCTGAAGGAGACTTTGGACCATTTTTAGCCAAAGAACTTCTAATATTGTCTTGTGTGCTTAAAAAACGTATGCAACAGTTGCAGCTCATGTCCTAGGTAAGCCTGTGTGGTGACTCTTAAAACTGAGTCCACATTTTGTGAACTCCTCCAAACTTTTAAATGGATTTCCTTCACAGTCCTCTTAAGAGTGTGGTAATCCCTATATTTTGATCAACCTTTTCTACCTTACTTCTTCTTTCCACTCAACTTTCCAATCACGTTTCCTAATTTTGCTCCAAACTTTGCCAATTCACTCAGCTTGCCACTACCATGCAGAGATACAGCATGATGTGAGGGGTCAAACTTTTTTTGTAGGGGATGTAACCTAATTTTGACAGCTGTTCATGACAATCGTAGGAAAACTGTCAAGATCCTGTGACGTTTGTGGCCACAACTTGGCCATGAAACAACATTTCTCTCATGATATTGTTTTATTGGTCCTACATAGCATTTTAAATATCAGAGAAACTGAAACCTAGATTTGAATAAAAAAAAATACAATAAAAATCACAAAAATTAAAACAAGAGAACACTTGATACAAATCTGTGTGTATGTAATCAAGCATGTTAAAAGATTCAAATAAATACATTTTTTGATGGTTGTGAAGATAGCTGCAGAACAGTCCTCTGGCATTGCCCTTTAAGTACTTTGTTTTTCCAAAAGTAAACCTTTTGCAAAAAGGGTCGACTGTGATGAAATAAGTAAGCAACCTCACAATAGGAAACACAAGATGAGTGGGAAAAGGAAGAACAGGGACAAGAGTGGAGGAAGGACAAGCTATTGTTTGCTCACACCATGAGCCACGGCTTCATGCATCCATCTGGGGATTCACAGCGGGTTTGTGCCATGGCACGGAGAAAAATATGGGAGAGACCCTGCAGTGGACCCCTGACCCTCGGAAGTGGGTTAAGAGGTTAGAGACACAGAAAGGAGCTTGGATAACAGTCCTTCAATACCTCTGTTCACACACTCTGTCTAGCTCTCTCTGTCTCTCTCACACACACACACACACACACACGCGCACACACACGCACACACACACACACGGATCTATAAATACTGTGTGTTATCAGCAGCACTGTTTCACAGCGCCCTGCAACTGAGCCCTGCCCTACATTCAGATCGCACTGAACATACTAGAAATTATAACAGCTGAAGTCCAGGATCACTCATTCAAAGAAATAATAATAATAAAAAGAAAAAAAAAAACTAAATTAATATGTAAGCCATATCATTTAATCACCTTTCAGACAGCAAGGACAGCTGGACGTGACGCTTGCCTAAAAAGAAAAGCATTGCAAATACTCATGTTTCATACGACTCCACGGATTTTTGTAATTCCCATTTTCAGAATGAGGCATTTGGTCTGAGCCTTGGCCTCAAGAACAGGGTCAAATATGTGACGGATAAAGCCATGAAGTTACGAAGGGAATGGAATCCACCACTGTGGCAGCTGTGACTTCAGAGCTGCCTTTTGTGGAGGGGGATTAGATCTAAGTATGCATCTGAAAATGAAGGAGTTGAAGGGGAAAACTTGTGCTGGCTGTTTGAAACAGTCACTCATCTTGCCAACACAGTGGGTATGCTACAGAAACAGCCCCAAGGCAAGAAACGAATAGGTGGGAAGAAAGTCCGTGTTGGCTTGTGTATGGATGTGTGTAAGATTAAGAGATTGGCTTTCTCCAGGCATTCGGGGCGGGACTGGGTGAAACTAGAGTGACAATTACATATACTTCAGAGAGACTTTCTTCTTTGTGTATTTCCCCAGAAATAAGAATCACGGACCAAACAGTGCCAGGACAAAGTTTTGAACACACCGTCATTATTGAGAGTTTTGTCCAACATTTGCTCTTAAGCTTTTAAATACTAAATACCACCTCAGAGAATCCTAAGTCTTCAGAGTACATTTACCATAATTGATAATAAAACAAAAGAAAAACTTTACACTTTCAAGATGAGTTTTTTTAAGACACTTGAAAAAAATGGCATTGATGTTTATTGTATAATAAAACTGACAGAAACTTGGAAATATTCTAATTAGCCGTTGACAATACGAAGGTTAGAATTGGAAACAGATTTAACCGAATTAAAAATAATTAACATAATGAACATGTTTAGTAATACATTTGGACTGCATTTGATCATCTCAAGCTCAGAATCTGAAATAACTGTGTCTGAAACCTACGCTGGATAATTGTACACCAAACGGCGACTTAAAGCTTTTGTGAATCCGGGTGTGTGTCGTGTCATCTTATGTGTCGGGTGTTTCACAACAACTAAATCCAAATTTCCAGTATCCCCTCAAAATGCTCCAATACAACAACTGGGGAAAAATGATGTCAAAAAGCGACAGGCTTTCACAAAGCCTTTTAAACAAATTTAAACAAATAACAATATTATTTGTTTAAATTGTAACTTTATTCTCCAGAATGTATTCAATTTCTGCAATATTCTTTTTTTATATACTAGTAAACTCTACTCAGAGCAAAGATTTTGCAAAAAGAATCTAATTTATAATTTATAATTCCAAATTCCGTGTGTAATAAATCAGTGTAATGCTAAAATTAAAATGTTTGCATGGCGCCACTAGAAGCTCAAACTTCCACAAGCTGCGTATAGAAAAAAAAAAAGCCATTTCTAATAGTAGGCTTGCCATCACCTTAACAGTGGTGGATTTATTTTAGCTTTCCTGTTTGTCACTTTGATGACAAATGACAATGTGTGTTTGTTCAGAGACTCACCGGTGAGGTTGGTGCGCGCGCTGTAGGATCCCAGGTACCGCCCGTCCGTGTTGGGGGTGTAACACTCAAACACGCCTTGGTCCCTGGCCTGCACTTTGGTGATGTGAAGAACCGCTGAGTCATCGCTCAGCCTCTCCACAAAAATTTCTTTACTGTTCACCCTCTGGGCATACACAGCATAAGCATAGTCTGACTGGGCTGTGCTCACAATCCGGATCTCCCGTTCTGGTACCGACGGCAGGTACATGGACCAGTCAAAGTCCTGTTTCACACCATCTTTGTAGCCTGTCACGTTGCACCAGATGGTCACATGGGAGCCTTCTGTCCGGACCAGGGGTCCGCTCTGGACTGTCACAACCCTCTGAGCAACTGCAACGCCTGCTGCAAGATAACAACGGGAAGAGAAAGGAAGCAAAAAAAGAAGAAAGAAAGAAGAGAAGGTGGGGAGAAAAGAAAGGAAAACATGAGTTAAAAAGCTGCGATTTAAATATTTAACACTGACACAGTTTAGACGCCGTACGTCTCCCAGGAAATACAGAAAAAGACTGATGAGTGCAGCTAAGCCTTCTGGGAGCAGTTCTTGCTGAGGTAGAAATGCCCACAGACAATCACACAAATGCGGCTTTTAAAACGGCACTCGAAAAGATCACTGTGACTGTTGTCGCTCACTGCTATTACATGCACTCAGACATTAGCTCTTCACCTTACACACACCAATAAGGCTGCACTACACTGAGGTTAGAGGGAGCCATCTGGGAGTAACGTGAGAGCTCAGCGTGAGCAGGTAAAACACAAGCCCGTGAGACGCATTAAGGCTGTCAAGCTGCAAAGAGAACAGGTGCTTTTGAAGTGGATAATAAACAGTGTTTACCCTGATGCATCCCTAATCTTTTTGTCATGCCATGATTCCCGAGCACGGATGAGAACAAACCGTGGATTTGAGTCAAACTGAAACATCAGCCAGGCTGACACAAACAAGCATTTGTTTATTGGCAACACACTTGGCACAAACATGTCAACGATGAAATTCCCTCACAGAGTTCACTTTTATGGTCATTTTGGAAATGTATTTTATCAGGCGGACAGCACTGCTTCTCAACACAAGTTACGGAAAGTGTCTTTTCTACATTTCAATATGGTATTTGTAGTCCTCAACTGCAGAAGGATTAAACTAAAGAGTCAATTTAAAATGTTGTTGTTTTTTTTTTAATCTGGTAATTTCAAAACGTATTTTCTGACACAAAAATATCCTTTGTGCCCACAGCCCTCTAACAAAGAAATGCAGTTTATTTTATGGATAGTGACATGCTGTCTGAAACCACATAGCATAATTGTCTACTGCTGTAAAAGAATGATTTTTCTTACAATAGGACGCTAAATTGGTGTATGGCTTCTTATTGGCAACACAGGAACAATATGGAGCACTGTAAATTTCCCTAAAGATCATTGCGTTAGACAGCTCAATCCTTTGTTTTTACCTCTTATCTGTCCTGTGTCAAAATATGTGCTAACATACACAGACCTCATCATTAAACAAGTGCATTACTGTTATTTTTGAACACTCCTCCAATGATAATAATCTGCAACTGCAAAAGTCATTCTACTCTTTAAACCACATAAATGACAAGAGTTGTACAATCATGACCAACCCACATGTGTAACATCAGCTCGAGTCAAACATTAGCTAATGCTAATCTGTAGCATTAGCTCAAAGTGAAGTGACTTGAGAAAAGTAAATCGCATGAAAGAAGTTATTCTTGAAATAATATTTTGACAATGTAATGATGGAACTTATTTAATGCTTTTCTAGAAATAATGACCATTCAAAGCATTTTTACACCTGAGCAGCATTCACCCAAATGAACTCACAAATGAGCACACATTTCTTCACAGAAATGTGAATCTTTAAACAAACTGGGGTTAAGTGCCTTACTTCAGGGCACATTGACATGTTGCTGGAAAGTTTACATGAACCAATAATTTCAAAAACCGATCAATAACCAATTTTAAGACAATTACGCTTCCCATTCAGCCCCAGTCGTCCCAAGGTAAAAGCTGATAAGTAAAATGTGAAATGATTATGTGTAGAAAAGTGGAACCTGTATCAGCATTACATAGTCTTCTAATATCTTCTGTGATATTGGTAAGTCAATCAATCGATCAATTTTTGACTGGGTCAATCAGAAAACGTTGACGTAGATTTTCTGCGCTGTTTTAGAATTGTACTCTGCCTGTAGTTTTAGCAATGGCAGCGAAGGAAGTGTAGGAAGTTGTTCAGTCTGCGTTGGCCACAAATTGAATTAACGATAACAGCTGTCTCTGTCATGTTCCGTGTTTCTGTGTGTTTATTTTTGAGTTTCTGTGTAGTCCTGTGAGTCTGTCTCTGTGTCTTCCCTGTTGATTGCTCCCAGCTGTATCCCGTTCCCTGATTACCTTCCCTGTGTATTTAACCCCACCTGTTGTCTTTGTCTGTGTCGGATCCTCGTCGTGTGTATTGCCGTTGTCTATGTCTAATGTAGTCGGCACTCTCCAGTGGAACTGGCAAGTCCTGGTTTGTGCTGGTTCCCGTTTAGTCTGTTTTCCAGTAGAACTGTTTAAGTCCTGGTTTGCGACGCTCTTGTTTGATGCTGTCAGTTGCTACCGGTTGTTAGCTGCGTGCTAGTTGTTACTGCCGTGCTGCCTGACTTGGACTCTATGAGTTATCTTCATCATTAAATTCATCTTCACCATAACCTGGGTTCTCTGCGTCATCTCCTCACCACCACCAACCACACATTTCATGACAGTCTCGTTCAGATTGCTCCTTCTCTCTTTGCAGTGGAGGACGACTGTTTATAGCACAGGCAATTTTCAATACTCTTCTTAGGTCCAAACTGGTGCATTATATACGTTACAGGCAAATGTTAGCGACTGGGTAAAATTTAAAACCTTAATGCAGCCTGTGCCTCCGAGAAGCAATTGTTCCTCAATAGCCAAGAGCCCAGACTCTCTGTACAAAGCAAAGTCTAGTGCAAGTGGCTGGTTTTAACCAGACTAGTGGTAAAAAAAATAAAAAATAAAAAATAAAAAAAAGAGTGTACTTGTGCACATCAAAAGTTTTTGAAATCTTTTGTTTTTCAAATTATATTTTTTTCAAGTGAGTATTTTTTACCGAGGTGAATTACAGACCGGCTGGAGTGCTTCTAAATCTCTGGGTAGGGTACCAGATTGTTAGGTCTCCAAAGTCCTGCTTCTCAGACAACACATTTCCTAACTTTCATCTTCTCACTGGACAAATTAGCATATAAAGATTCTCATCATCATGCTTCAGAGTTAAAAGGGAAAACTTGTAAAAATTAGATTATATTATCTTTTGAAAATTGCTGATATTGGATCTTACAGTTCTTTAAAGTGTAAATGGAATAAAGCCTGGGCTTATCCTGAGAACAGACACAAACAGGCCGCTGTGTAAAAGCCCCTTTGTACAGTGATCATTACCCAGCTTTGTAACCTATATTTAGGGATACAACATATGTGAATGTTGACTCAACCTTTTTCAAACATACACACACTCACACATCTACACACACATACACACATAAAATCCCCATTTAGGGAACAACTACAAACAACCCTCTGACTGAGGCCGGAGACAACAGAGCACTTACACATACCCCAAATCTAGACAGAGGGACAAGCGTGCCGTTTCCTGTCTGCACAAGCAACTGGGGATTGCAGCTGTTTAACAGTGTGTGCAGACGTGTGTGTGTGTGTAGGTGTGTGCATGTGTGTGTAGGTGTGTGCATGTGCGTGTGTGTGTGTGTGTGTGTGTGTGTGTGTTTTAGAGAAAGAAAGTCTGTTTGAGTCTGAGTCTAAGTCTGTGGGCACAATGCTCAGGATTAATAATTCACCACAACAGCTTTTTAATGTTAACATCCTTGCCTCTCTCACACTTCCGCCTAAACCTACTTTGTTTCATTCAGCGTTGTTTTTTTTAACTTGAGTCTTTTTCCATCCATGTAATGTGTGTCAAAGTGAGAAATGTCTCCATTTGCTTTGAGAAATACTTATGTTGTTTTAAGATTAAATATGCACACATGCTTTATTTTCCCAGTGTCAACAAAAAAACTGTAATTGGTGAGGAAGATATATAGTTCTGCATATATTTATGAGCAAATAATGCATCAGTGAGTGTATATATGTACATATAAAATTAAAGTAAAATGTTCCCTTTATTTTTTTGAGCACTTTTGAGCATATTGCTCTAACATTTTCTATTCTTTGCTTTTGAGATTCATGCAACTCATTGGTGAGCTATAAGGCATGTGTGTATACATTTTGCATAACACTTTTAAACAAGCTCTTTCACTAAAACATGACTGGGAAAGTTACAAAATCAATAGGTGAAAACTTACAGTAGGCATAATTCAGTATGATATGACTCAAATGTGATAAAATCAGGGCTGCCCATGTCGCCCATTTCAGAAATCGCCACTGATTGACTTTTTTTTGTTGTTTTTGTTTCAAGTTCCTCCCTCTCTGAGGTCTTTGTTTACTGTGAACCAAATTCAGAAAGATATCAACCCCTTCTCATAAGTCATATCACTGTCACCAGATTCAGCATTATTATTGCAGGTTTTCCTAACATCATGCAGCCTTACTTGAGATTTTATTAAACTCAGTTGACTTAAGCTACAAATGCATTTGATGATATTTCTGCTCACATGCACATTACTTCTACCTTCCATGAGGAAAATGCTGTTTTATGCAAAGGCACAAAGCAATTTTATTTTCATATTTTGTTGTTCCATAGAAAAGAAGCTGAAACAGATACCCCTGTGGGACATGTAAAAGAAACTGGGCATACAAAATTAATTACAGTTGTTTTTATAATATTTATTCTATTTTCTTTTAACATGTATTCACAGTAAGAAAGACTTTAAAAATAAAATAAAATCAGCCATGGATGTCTCCCATGTCGAGAGTTCACTGGATCTTTCCACAGGATAATTCTTGTTTAGAAAATAAATGAAATCAACACAAAAAATCCTGTATTCCAAAGGACATTGTACTTAACCCTCATATCTCTTTTTACACTGTGTTTTCAAAGAAGATATTATTTGCTAAATACTTCAATGACAAGAAATTCATTTAGAATTAAAAATTCTTCCCAACGGAGCAAATCTTGAACAATATTTATTGGTGCAAAAAAAAATGCCTGAAAGGAATCTGGCTGTAAATGTTCTGGGATGAAGTTAAAAAGGACCCTGACTCTATCGCCTCTTTCCCTTTGCTGTATTGGCGTTTTGCTGATCTGGCAGCACCACAGCTACCAATTTCCAGCTCAGATCAGCTTATAACTGTACTGCTACATCACCGCTTCTCATGTTTCAGTCCATCTTCAAGACCTGCTGGAAGCCTATTACTCATACACCTCCAAAAAAAAAAAAAAGAACTAATATTACTCATCTCTCACAGTGTTGGTGCTTTAAGAGCTTTCCCTCCGCTTGCCTGTCTCCTGTCATCCCTCTTAAAACGAGCCTCCTTACTTCTGATTACTCTCACTTTCCTTCCTCTGTGTTTCACCCGTCATCAATCCCTTCCCTTGTCCTGCCCCTGCAGTTTCTTTCTCTCCACATTCCTGTCTCTTTCCCCTGCCTCTCGGTTCCCTGCATCTTTTCAGGCGGGATTTAGGCAGCTCTGTGGAACTTCAAAGTGCCCATCGTTCTGCGGGCTGTTTAGAAAGGATGACAATGACATACCAAACCCTGCAGACCTTCAACTGATCTCTCTATTCCGCCACTCTTCCACAATAATCCTGCGCCACACACACACACACACACACGCACACACACACACACACACACACACACACACACAGCTTCTTCACCTCTGGCTGTGCCGGCTTGATCTCCAGGTGCCTGTGTTTGCTCAACAAGGCCTAAGTATTTTTTTTTTTCTATTATCAATGCCCATCTCCATTTCTGCCAAATCGCTGATGTTATATGTTTGTACCTTTCTCTTGCACCCCACCTCATTTTTTTTCCAGTTTCCCCCTTCCCCATGTCTCATCTCTCTTGTTTAACTGCCAGTTGCTTCCCACACACCTTCACTGGATGCAGGAAGTGTGATTCTAACGGAAGATGCTGCTGAGTGACCACAAACAAGCTGTCCTTGATGTTCATCAGTTGGAACAAACAGAAATGGGAGCAAATGATTTCAAACTCACAAACACAAACACACACACACACACCCCCCCACACACACACACACACACAGGCACGCACGCACGCACACACAAAGCTGCAAAGCGGATTAAGCTAAGTGGAAGTGGGGGTTAAACACTAATCCAATCATTTGTGGCCAGTGTCTACACACACACACACACACAAAGCTGCAAAGCGGATTAAGCTAAGTGGAAGTGGGGGTTAAACACTAATCCAATCATTTGTGGCCAGTGTCTTATTCTCAGCGGAAAAAGCACCGAAACATGCCTGCTCCACAGACATCATCTCTACGCTGTGACACGTGATAATTATACACCTGGAAAGGTGTATAATAAAAACGCAGCAGGGGCGAAAGTAATATGGAAGACACTCACAGCAGCGGGGAAACGTGCTAACGTGGAGATTCAAAGTATTCATCAACTGAGCTCGCTCACTCACTCACACACATACATACGCACACTGCTGTTTTTCAGATAGCTTTGTGCGGATTTCTATTAACTTAATGCATGCTGTAGTCCTTCATGATAAGTTTGACAAATGCAAATGGCAGCTAAAGTCCAAAACCTTAAAACAAACACTGACCTCAGTGAAAGAGTTCACTTTTTGCGTTCGAAGTCACAAAACTGATGGCACTTACATAAATAATGTCCCAAATTTAAGGCTTGGTGAAACAAATCTGAAGTGTGTTACCTTCAGTTTTTATTAAAAAAAAAGGTAAAAAAAAAAAAAAAAAGCCATTTATGTCAAAAATAACTGACATGTAAGAAATTTGGACTTTGCGATTGAAATCGGGACCCTGTTTCTTTTAGAAGCTCCTGCTCTTTCTGACACTCCCCTTTGAGCATGTCATCACAACAATGCTCCTCCATGATGCTGTTTACAACCATTCTTAGGAGCACTAGTCACTCATGTCACTGATGTCACAGCCTGAAATATCAAGTAGACAACATATTCCTACACAAGTAATATATAGGAATATTTTCCCCATTCCCAACTTTAACCCCCCACTAGATAATATAACCAGGTGCCCCAAGGATACAAGAGAAAAGGAAACCTAGCCATATCCACTCACTGGCCACCCTTGCTCTCAGAACCTCCTTCACTGGTTTTGGCCCAGATTCACCAAGGTGTCAAACATTCCTCGGAAACTGGGGTTTAATTTTAACACCTTTCTATCATCTCAAACCAGTCTACCCATTATCAGGGTTCTAACATCAACAGTGCATTTTCACTCACATCACTGCAACTCACTTGAAATATCCAGGCCATTTGCTCTAAACCTGAGAGATGGTTGTGGTTGAAAATCCCAGTAAATCGTCATTTTTGAAATGCCCAGGCCAGGCAGACACCAAAAACCATGACATAGTCAAAGTCTCTTAGATCTCCTTCATTCCCTTTTGATGCTCATTTCAAACCTCAGCATGTAAAGATCCCTAAAAGTGGCCATGCTATTGGTACTTAAAAGCAATTGAAAGATACATCTAGGTGACTGGAAGGTGCTCATTACGTAAATGGATGACACTGCCTTTGGACAAAAACATGCAAAATGAATATACTACCTTTAGCTTTCAACCTATCTGTTTACATTAAATGAAAACCTGAATAAAATTTGCTTGTGTTGTTCAAAACAATTAAGAGAAATGTCTAAAATGTCAATTATATTCTTATTCTACACTCACAGACTGAGAAAATGAACCAGAGTGGCTTAATTATAATGAACTCATGTTACATAAAGTAAACAGTCAATTTTTCAAGCACTAAGTCTTTTTCACTAATCATCTCATTAATGAGTGCAATTAGCTCTGATGGAATACGACTTTTTAGCTCTTACTTCAATTTTGTAGCAAAATACTGGTAGCAAATGTGTTTTTCTAGTGATTAACTATTTTTTTTTATTTAGCCATGAATATTTGATAATGTAACTTCATATTAATATGCAAGCTCAGCTGAGTTGTAGATTTTGTTTTGTTTTGAAGAGGTTCTATCCTGGCACACACTATTTAGCATGAACTACAGCAGAAGGCGCATCCATTAATCTATCAACCAGCTACTAACATGTCAAAGAAACATCACCGAAATAACGTCTGTTATTAAAACATGAACCAGTTATGAAAGGGATGAAATCTATTGTCCTATCTGCCCCAAGAGAAGTTCAAACTTATGCAGTGGTTCCTGTGAAGATTCCTAAAACTCAAGGAAACGGTGAAAAGAGCAGAGAAAGAAATTGCTTGGTTGGGGGGAAAAAAAGCGAAAACAGTAGGAGGCCGACAGTTACCTCCAGGGTCCCAACCACTCCTAAAAAGCACAGAGCTAAGTGAATATATGAGTGTGACACTCACTTACACTCTACACATATGTATATCTGAGAGAAATAAACGTCACATCAGAGTATACTCCCCCCGCGTCCCCCTCACTCCTCCAGAACCAGTTCAACATTCGCTTGCACCGCCCTTGATCTTTCTGCCCTCAGGCCACCGAAAGCGTTTGACCCCATTACCATCATTACCAGAAAGGGTAGGAAAAAAAGTCCAAAAAAAAAAAAAAAGACAGATTCTGTGACGAGCAGAAAAAAAGATGAGACATAAAAAAAATAGGAACGTTAACATTCAATGATGGCCATATGAAACACATTTTCAAGTACTTTCTTATTGACATGACAAGTGATTTTGTAGTTGTGCCAACATATAAGTGACAGGAAACGAGCTCTCGGAGGGTGAAAATGCCCATATTGTCTTTGAGGAAGAAACGAGTCAGTAGATAACTCTGGGAAATCATGTCATCCTAATGGCTTGATGAGAATCCCCAGCATTTCTCTTTCACAGTGTTTTGGCCCTTTGAGTGGCTCTGGACAGCGTCAAACATTACAATTCAGGCAGCATCCTCCGTCTCTCTCTCTCTCTCCCTCTCTCCTTTCCCAGCCCTTGTCCTTCCTGCAGTGATAATCACCATCTGCGTCAGAATGTAAAAATCATTGTAACAGGCATGTTATTAACAACCCCTGACCCCGCTCCCAGCGTCAGACTCCTCAACAAATCCCTTACTGCCTGACTAATTTATTAAATAGAATCTTTTAAATACACGTTTTGCAGACAAATATCCTTCTCAAGAGAGAGAAAAAAAAAAAAACCCTGACGTCTTAGGAGCTAACAGAAAACACTCGTCACTGAAAGCTCTGTCAGTTGAAAAAACAGGTGTGACAGTGAGTGCAACTTGAAGAAGGGCTGATACAAAGGGAGACTTAAGAGTTGACTTCCATTAGCGGCCGGCAAGACAGGCCGTCTGGTCACTTCAACAGCTGACAAACACTTGCAACAACTGCCCATTACACCCACGCAGCACTAATCGGAGCAAAAGCAACTGAGTACAAGATGTACAGGCAGCGAGTATAACAGTAATCATTGTCTATGTCAGAATACTGCATCTCCATTTCAATGGAGCTTACAGAGTCAAGTCTGGTCATGTGTCTTTCATATAAATATTGGAAGTTAAGGTAAATATCAAGAGGATTTTAATTTTTTGGTATGTTTTGTTTTTTTTGTTATTTTTTTTTTGTTTGCCAGCAGAATGACTCATCGTTGTACTTTTCAAAGCTTTCGAAAGCCAAAAACATCAGAAGGCATGAGATGAATCACTACATGTTAGACTGCTTTAATGTACTTTCTATTTGCTTCGAGACAGAGGGAAATGAAAAGTTTTTTCTTGTAAATACCTGAAGCATCCTTTTCAAAAGTAAGACCTTGGTTTTCTTAATCTTTCTGTAGCTTTGCAGCAACTGGTAATGTAATACTAGCTGATGATGTAATACCTGCCTGTAGCATCGTCATCATCTTTTTGGCCATTTCAAGAGAAAAATATCTTTCCAATAGTAATCTGAGTCAAAAACAACTTTTTGGGAGAGGGGTATTATTAACATTTCCACAATCAAGTAACTATGTCACCTTCAGGTGTTATAAAAAAATACTGTAAACAATTTAAAATAAATTTAACTTGGCATCATCGGCATATTTGACAGCTTGACATCGGCCTCTGCCTCTAAGAATTTCCTTCCCTTTGTGACACTCGCCCTTCATCGTCACCTCATCACAACAATGCTTCAACCTACCATCCATTGAGTCCATTTCATGTCTTTCTTAAGAATATGACATTTCTTTTAGATATACGCATTCAGAATTCCCTTTATTAAGAAATAAATAAAGTGCAGTGTTCTTAGTAGTTAGGAAAAAATGTGCTAGAACTCAAAAAGAGAATAAAACATGTCATCAAAATGTTACCAACACAGAATATTACAAGAAAATAATTCAGTACAATGCATATGTTCTCTTTTTGAGCTTTTGATTCATTTGTATGTGTGTAACACACTCTGCTCTGTGGGACTTCAGAATTCATTCTCAAGTATATTTAACTATTTTAAACAGCATGGGCTCTGATTATGAAATATCAGCCTGATTAGCTGCTGGAATATATATATATATATAAAAAAAGAGAAACCTGAAAGCAAACTCTAAATAAGCCTGCTATGCATACTTTCTACCAGTCATCTTTATCTCTGATTTGACACAAGGATGTGGTGCAGGACTCCTAATCTGGACACAAATATCCATCTTTGGGGTCAAAGAGCTATACATTTTCTAGCCAGTGACCTCAGGGAGAAACTATTGATTTGGTACTTCATGAGAAAAGTTAATGCTCCTTGAATGTATTTCAGACAGATATGCTAGATTTTACCTCTCCTTATATTTTGCACTTCAAAAGGCTCTTCACTTTAATTTCACATATTCCACCCACACATAATCTACAGGGCTGGCACACAAAAAATGCCTGTTTCTCAAACTATTAAAAATGCTACAAAATTATCTCTGCAATAATTGTAGTACGTGATCCCATACTGGCCAGAGAGATCCGACATGAGATCAATTTGAATACCAAAATTTTTGCTTCAGTAGATCTGAATTTCTGCATACACCGGTCCCTTTTACTGATGCATTAAATTTAGCAACAAAAACAAAGCAACATAAAAAATAATAAAAAAAGAAGCTGCTCTTTAATTTTAATGTCTGGCTTGTGATGCTGTGCAGCCTTCTGCCTAGTTTCCCATAATTCTGCATTTGCTGTCACCTCTAAAGGTATTGGAAAACTTTCGACAAGGCCTCGAAGTGTAAGGAGAGCTCACGGCAGTCTGCAGAATGTCCAACTAAAGGTCCAAGCCAAAGGTGTGTTTGTGGAGCAATGTTAGATTTTTAAACTCCTCCACATGTCTAACATAACCTCCACGTTGTCAAGTCGGTTTATATTTTCTTTTACTGTGTAGCCCACTGCTGGAGAATCTTTTTATAAGACAAGACTGCCAAACTAACTTTTTTTCCAGACATCGTTTACCTTATGTGACCTCGTTCCCTCTCCTCAGATAACTGCGAGCTGTCCAACTGAGGACCTCCCTTAAGATGTGCATTAAGAGCCCGCAGAAGAAAGCAAGAATTGCAACATTTCATTTATATGAATCACAAGACGATGTGGATAAATGCCTTCGTTCACTAACTGGTGCCCTCATTCTATCCCTTCCTACTTCCATTGTGTTCACATAAAGCAGTTTGCACCCATAGATCAGCTTTTCAAATCTGTTTTCCCCCTTTTATTTATGGAGATCCATATAAATGATCAAATCAAACCATGATTTCACTTAGTTGTATAGCGCTTTGAAAAACTTTGTGAAACATTTATTTCAAATTGACTTGGTTCTCATTTCCATTTCAACCAGATGGCTTATATAATGTGACTGATTTGGATCTCTAATCAAACCAATATAACTCTGAGTGACCCCCAGCTAGTGTACAATGCTTCTCACAAAATAGTGAGAATCTCATTTTCTCTAGATCGATAGATCATCACTTGTCAAAGCAAACGCAAAACATGTCCCTGGTGGGAACTAATTGATGCATGGTTGACAAGCCATGACAACTAGCTCAATTTTTGTATCTGAAAAAACAATAATAATAATAATAATGAAAGGTCCGAAAAGGTGAATCAGTGAAGGAACCCATTGCAGGGTTTTTTTTTTTTTTTCAATATCTAGTTGTTTTTACTTACATTTTTTTGTGACTCTTACCTACTGTTGCATGTGTTGTATGTCTTTTCACTGTTAAAAGCAGACTTTCTTCGGTATTAGCTGGTGCTACTTACCTTCATTCCAAAAACTAGCTCATCCATCACCACTTCCATGTTTAACAGATAGAGGAGTTCCTCCTTCACAAAAAAAGCAGATGAACTAGAGCTGTTTTTTGAAAGCCTAATTTATGGCTTCCAGTCGACTTATTGTAAAGCCTTCAAGACATAAATTTTACTATGCATTTTTTACCCACCTGCTAGTGTCCACTGCAACTTTCTACAGATGTCTGTGTGCATCTTAGACTTGTGAGATTGTGCAAATTCTGCACGCTGAGAGCAAAATTATTAGTTCAATTCAAAGGGAGACTCCAAGAATATGTTACTAGTGAAATCATGAGTACAAAAAAACCCGATATTGTCCAACTTTTAGGAAATATCAAGTGGACAGATTTGCTGTTTTCTCCATTTTAACATGTTATCCCAATGGAACCAACAAGTATTCAAAACTGCAGTTATATCCTAGTGAAAAGTCCCTTTATCCTATTCCATTAAAGTTCTCTGTGAGACTGAAGTTTAGTATGTCTGTAAGTGAAACACTTTAATCTGGCTCAACCAAAAACAACCTGAATAGGAGGCATGCCTTTCGGTGAGGTCCAGGCAGCTCAAGGCCATGGACAGAGAGATACATAAAGGCCTTACATTTTTTTTAAAAACCAGGAGGCACATTTCTCTGCTAAGCAGACTCTCACTGCAAACAGGTCTATGCCAAATGCTTACATTCTGTCAATCAAATCCAGGCCTCAAAAGCTTGCCTGAAATTGAACTCCCGCTGTGACTTACACCTCGGTCATACTCGCTTCTGCTCTCACTATGCTAACCAGTTCTGATTTATGGCTCCCCTGGGCCACAGCAGTCATGACCCCACCTGCACTGTTGCTCATAACAGCTGGTGCACCCAGGATGGAAGCAAAGGGGAGTTTTCAGTGCTAAGTCACATGTCTGTTTTTGGGTTTTACTAAACACTATCCATTAGCAGTCATTGCCAAAAAAGGCCACTTACCGTAATGCCTTTTATGCCCAGTTTGGGACAATTCATATTCACTCCATTTTTATTCTTATGCTTTTTATCATTTTTTTTTCTTTTGTGTTAATTGCTTAGGTCAAATCACATCACTCCTCCTCTGTTCAACAGCTGACTCTTTATCCTCCCTCCCACACCCTCTGCTGCTTTGCCTTCCTGTTTGACCACAGAAAAAAACAGCAGCCTTTGGAATCAGATTTAATAAGCACGCAGTGATTCCTCTGATCCATTCAAATAACAGCCTGAGCACAATTCCGATCAACATTCATTAGTTTTTCTCTTGCTCATCCTGCAAAGCAACCATTTATCAAATGCCACATGTTGCTTTATTAATCTGCCCTTCAACATGGAAATATTACAAAGTATGCAAGCTTGCTCTGGAACGCAGTTGGAAATACTGTGCACGACTGTGCCATTTAGCTTCGGAGCACTGCAGCAAAAGTCAACAGGGAGAGTCTGGGCAGAGCTGAAGCTCGTCTGCTGCACCACAGTCAAATGTGGCACAGCAAGAAAAACATCTTGTCATATAAATTTCATTAAAATCTAAAAAGTATGTGTCAAGTCAGCTCCTTACTAACCATATTGTCAATGAATAATTAAAAAAAAAAAGAAAAAAAAAAAAAGTGAGTGACTGAGAAGCAGCAGCTTGCTAGTTAAGAAGAGCACCTCTCTGGCTCCAACGGAAATTTATTCAATGAATGTGAATCTTGGATAAAACAGACAGGCTTTCTGGGAGCTTGGTATGTACTCAAGAACATAACAGAGTTGTACATTTAATACATCGTGTGATGAACCGAAGGACTGTTTATGCAACATGGATTTGTTTAGGTCAGTGCTTAAAACCAGCAGTTATGTCTGGAGTCAAGGGTCGACTTCCAGGAGTACGGTAAAGCAAAGTCTTAAACTGCTTCAAAATTTCACATTTATGCAACAAGGCAAATGTGGGTGTTTGGAAATGTTTTCAGGTGTGATAAAAAACGTAAATATATTCTAAAGTAAACATCAATGAATCGCAGTCTGTCTTACCACTGTTTATCAAACAGAAAACATTTTTTACAGGGATGGCTGATTCTCCATGGGAAAATCGTCTCGCCTTAGGATTATGACATTGATGCATGAACATCCAGGCAGCACTAGGTGTTACTTATTAGCATACATTTTTATCAGGTCGGAAAATGTAACAATGTTTCTCCGAGGCCAAACGAGGCTCAGACACCCGCGGGGAAACATTTGACTGCCCGTGCTGCTTTGGTAGTCTGAGTTTCCTCTGAACCACAGCATGTGTAGCATTAGCTTGAAGTGACTTTTTATGGCTTAGCAACATCTTGCTGTGACGAAGCCGTGGACGGCCTTATAAAGTTGGAGAGGTTTGACAGACTGTGTCCGATGAGTGCCATTTTGACAGCTGCGCTGCTGTCGGGCTGTTAAACCCCCACGAGTAAAACACATACTGATTCCATGGAGAAAAGTGACACCTGCATAAAAGTGTTTCTGGCATATGTGAAAAAAATGGGAGCGTTGACATCCATGAGCATTAGATCGACAGTGGAAGAGAGAGTCGTAGAATAAACAATGTTGTTTATTTAATTAGCATCAGATTTTTTGCGTTTTAAGCTACAGCTTTTGTCACCAGCAGTCATTGGCCGTGGTAGTAAATTACATGCAGACTGGGCTCTCTACAGAGCTCTTTTAAATCCCTCTGCAGGGTGCTCTTTTGTTGCATCTCTAAGCTCCTGCATTCACAGAGCACCTGGACACAGTTGAAAAGAAAAAAGTTGTAAAATGGTGATGTATGCCTGTCAAGGCAACATTTTACAGTTTGGTAAGCTACACCCAGCATGTCTGTTAGGCTACTAAAGAACAAACTTCATCTAATTACCTATCTAATATCAGTTTAATTAAACGAACAGGTTTTCTTAAGAATGCTAACTTTAGCAGGTAATTATTTCCTACTTTTGTTTAAGTTTACATATTAAATAAAATGAAACTACATATTTTTATTTTATTTTTTAAATAGAAGCACCTAGCATCCTTTTTTTTTTTTTTTTAATTTAAATCTACACAGTGCTTTTTCTCATGGTTATCACTTGTTAGTGTCAAATACTAACCGGAGATTAGTTATTAGAACTGGTAAAATAAAACAGTTTTAATGACTCGCTAATAGCTAGAAAGCTGGCAACACCAGTTTTGGTTTTATGAAGGGCTGATCCATTCATATCAGCCCTTTTACACATACACACACTGATACACGCGGGCACACACACACACACACTTTTCGAGTACATTAACAGCCTCCAGCTATACTCCCAGCACTTAGTCCATTAACTCTTTGTGGACACCTGCTACCCTACTAACCTCCAAACACCCCTTCCCCCAATAATCATCCTGACCTCACACACTTCCCCCGTATTTGGTCTGCTTGAATACTCACGCCAGTCCCACATCTATCCTAAACAAAAGTTTTGAGCTAAAGAATTAACCATCAAAATTAATCCATGTGAATAAATTATTCTAATAAAGGCAAGCAAGACCAAGCTGAGACGCAGCTATGTTCAGTCATTATCCATCTCAGGCTTGTGTACAATTATGTCTGACAGCTGCATCTACTTAATGTACAGTTGCTAGTTTTTGCATGATTGGCAACCCGCTTTCAGCCACGGCATTTGTACGTAAGGCCTCAGATTGGAAGACAAAAGTAATTAAGTATTAATTAGTCTACTTCAAACAGACTTTTTCTGCTTTTGTCCGCCATTTGCCTCCCTGGCTGTCAAAGACACGAGCTGGGTAAAAACACGCATTCATGAATGCAAAATAAGGATGCACACACAAATGCATCCACCTTTTTTTTAGGGTTGGAGGAGTGAAGCGGAAAAAGGGATAGTTTTGGAAAACACAAAGAGAGCCAAGAGATTTTTGTTGTTGACAGAAAGTTAGGTGCACAGTCTGAATGGGAAACGCCAGGCTGAGCGTTTGTCACCGCTCCTGGATCGGCAGTGTGTGTGTGTGTGCGTGTGCATGTGTGTGTGTGTGCTGGGAGCCGTAGCCATAGTTACGGCGCTTGGTGTGCATCCCACCAGCGTGGGATCTGCTTGGGTGTAGGATCAAGCGGGGAGCAGAGAGAGTGTAGCTGCATGCAGAGCTCTGTGTTTGTGTGTTGGTGTGGAGGAGTGAAGTGGAGTCCTCTCTCCAGCCAGCCACCATCATTGCTCCCACCACATAAAGGTAAAAAAAAAAAAAAAAGAGGGGGAGCAGACAAATTCCCAAAGGAGAAGAGAGGGGGGGGTTTGGTTTAATCTTTAAATCTTGAGAAGGTTGGAGATAAACGTGACTGTTAAACACAAAAGCTCCCGTTTAAGGTGGATAAACCATCTAGTTTGCATCAAACTTACTATCAGTTTCTAATTAGTGCTCTTTGAAGAATGGGTGGGATGGGCCCTGCATTGTTTCAAAAAAACAGTGGGGGAGGGAGGTCAGGGGTTATTCACTGCAGAGGAGGCAGCTGGAGTGCCTTTAACGTGCACGAGGCAGAGAACCATGCAAATCAGCCCAAAAAGAACAAACCAGTTCACTAATAGCTAGAAGGCTGTTTTGGGGTTTGTTATCGGAAACACGCGAGATATAATCTGAAGAGATGAGCCGGCTCAGCAGCGAGATTCTGTGAATCTGTGGAGGAGTGTAAAGACCAGACGGTTAAACAGACGTCAGGGAGTAGATTCAAATGAGATACAAAGCAGAAGCTGCCCCTGTTCTGTGTCCGGCAGTATCTTCTTACTAAACTACTGCAGCAGGCCGGATGTCTCCTTCAAAAACTTAGGCCAGGCTGATTTCCACTGCATCCGTCAGGATAAAATACCCCTCCAGTGAAGGTTGTTCTTTTTATTTACAATCAGCTATTAGGCAGGGTTTCATGAAGGAAGGGACTTTTGAATATTTTACTTCCAACTCTCTGGCTCTGTGCTTAGAAGCAGACAGACTTTTCTCAATCAAACATGGCCAAAATGCCAAAAAAAAAAAAAAACAGCCTTGGAAATGTTCTATTTTATGCGTTAACACAAACAGAATAATGGGTTTTCAAATCCCAAACTGTGTTTTAATCTAAATATTTTAGATTTAAAACAAGAAAGTAACAAAATGCAGTCAATATGATGAAAACATGTGAAATACTGTCCACAGTATGAACCAACAGTGTTTTCTTACAGCTATTACATTGTGTGTTTGGGGGGACTCAGTAGGGGGGAGCATTCCCTGTGGACTTGATATGCATAAAAAGACATGATAAATTAAACGGTCACCTTTTTTAACAGGAATGCTGTAAATGTAACAAACTTACTATGCCAACTCAAGACATACACAGCAAAAAAAAAGAAAAAACACAAAAAAAAGAGAATGAGAAATGGTTTCCTTCACTCGATTTGCCAAGAACATAAACAAAGTTCTTGATGACTCAGTAAATATCACTCTTCACAAGAACTCAAATGTAGAACATTTGGAAATTGTTACGACAAAATGTCATAATAATTAGGTCAAAATTCTTGCAATATTTAAGCATGTGGCTTTATTATGGAAACTACAATAAAACCGCACACAAGAAACAACCAGGGTAAAATACAAGATTCTGGGAAAATATGTCCCTAACGGAAAAACAGTGGAGGGCTCATGGTTAAAACCAGCCTTTTGTTTCTCGTCAGTCAATCATCTTCTCCATGTGAGGGGGAGAGAGAGAGAGAGAGAGAGAGAGAGACCACATCTCAAATCTGGGTCACAGGGGAGGATCATCATTTAAAAAGCAGACACTGTATGCTTGAGAAGACACTGTGATTACTCATAGCTAACTTTAGTTCAATCAGTTCCAACTAAAGAAGAACAAATGGCTTCATCTCTTCTGAAGCGACAACGGAACAACAGGTTACTGGGCTTTTAGCTTGAAAAGGAGACAGCGAGACGTTGGAGCCTGATTGGAGAATTCACCAGTAAAACCAGTAACTCGGTGTGAGTTTCAGTAGCAGACTGTGAAGCCTGTAGTACATGCCAGTTACTCGCCCTGTGGCTATTTGACACTAACTAGTATGTGCCTAAAGGTGTACCTGAAGCAAAAAAAAAAAAAAAAAACCTTGCACAAAATGAAACCCCCCATTACTGCAATCAAACCCAACTGATAAAGTCCTATTGATGCGTACATGATTGGCATGGATAGATATTGACAAAGAGGGTTGTGCTTTTAATACGTACCAACTCTAACAGCTGTTTATTAAAAACTTTTTTTTTTTATGAGCTGACAGCCTTGTTTCTACTTTCCTATTGTCCTTTGTCAGTTGAGTCAACAAGTGGTATGATATGATAAAAAACAATAGCACAAAGGGGATGCTGTCATGAGGGTATACAAAGACGTGGCGCTGGTGTTTATTTTGCAAACCAGCATGTGTGCAACTACGACATATAGAAGACAGAAAAATAACAAGGAAAGCACACGGAGCAATAATCAGAGAGCAAGCTGCACGAGGCCATGATTCCCCTGACAGCCAAGAAGCACTGCCTTGGATTCTCATGACAACAACCAGCAAATCTCAGAGAACACGTACCAAAGATTTCCCAAGCCATATACAGAACACAGAACAGACGCAAACACCTAGACGGTGAGTTGTTATGTTCTGATATTGTGTAGACTGCAATATCTCATGCAAATGTCAAACTTGAAAAAAGCAAATAAACAAGAAACACATTGGAAGAGTTTTAAAAGTTGACCCAATAAGAGGACACGCTGGCTTGACCACATGTAGAATGTGTGTAATTTTTGGGCGGGACGCCTCCAGCTGTCCCTCTCATTTGGAACAGAGTAACGTCGGGGAGTGGCACCTCGGATGTTGGACCTTAAAAGCAGGTTTAAATAATTCAACAACTACCAACAAATGGCCGGTAAAAGGTTGAACAAAACCTGAGACTAAACTAGTTTTTTTAATGTTTTGTATCATTACAACCACAAACTCAAAAGTATTTTGTGTGATTTTTACATTACACACAATAAGAGGAAGGAAAATTATTCTTGACTCTCATAAAACAAAAATCTCTATTCAGTTTCCTTTCATCTGAAAACGTGTGACAAACAACCTTATGAGTCACCTTATTAGTAAATAACAGTACAGTTTACCTATGTGTAATTTAATCTCAGTGTAAACACAGCTGGTCTATGAAGTCCTCAACGGTTTGTTAGAGAACATTAGTGATCAAAAGGCATCATACAAACCGAGGAACAAAGCAAACAGGTCAGGGATAAAGTGCTGAGAAATCTTTATAAGGTAGAAGGGTTATCTCATAAAACAAAAACTCAACTTTCAAATATCTTGGAGCACCGACCTGCCATACTGTTTCCATTTGAAAGTGGAAAGAATATGGCAAAGACCAATGTTTAGTCATCCAACTAAACTGACAGGCTGAGGAAGGAGGGCGTCAATTAGAGAAGAAAGCCAATGGGTGAAAGCAGCCGGAAACAGGAAACATTTAGGAGAAGATGCTCAAAAAAGATCAGATTTGAACATTTTGGCCAACATGCAACTTATTATCTATAGCAAAAAACACTTAAATTGCTCATCCCCATAGAGAAACCCAGCACACATGCTAAGGGGATGGTATTTTTCAGACAGACAACAGTAAGCAACTCAGAGTTGATGGAAGCTGCAGTAGCAGAAAATAACAAGAACCTCAAAAAGGTTTTGATTAAAGCATATGTATGTGTAACAATACCCCAGTAGTCAAAGTCCAGAACTTAATCTAATCCATTTGAGACGATAGCTGAGCAATTTTGAAAAAAAAAAAAAAAAAAATCAGTCTTTGGAATTATAAAGCTGACAGATTTTCCATCAAAAGCTTGCGACTGTAATTGCACTTAAAAGTGGTTCTGCAAAGTATCGATTTAGTTGGGCTGATGCCCGTCAGACCTTTCAGTCGTCGTTCTCTAGAAATATGCACAATTATGCACTACTTTAGGTTGGCCCATCATATATAAATTACATTCTGGTTGCAACATGACATAAAGCGAAATGTTCACAAGTTTGAAATTCTTCTTTTTTTTTTTAAGAACGGTTCATGTCAAAACTTGTTTTTATGCCATCTCTTTTAACATAGAACTCCTGTCATCCATTGTTACCTCTGTCTAAAACTAATGCTCACAGTACCAGTTCTGTGCAGCAGATAATTAAACCAAATGCGAATGGTTTTTATTCACTTTCAGTTTTAATTATAAACTTGCTTCACATTAGGAAATGTACTAATTTAATGAGCGTTCCTGACAAGGAGAAATGTTATTGTTCAAACAAAAGCCCTCTTAAAAATTTGTGGCATTTGCCAGAGAAAGACATAAAATAAAAATAAATAAATAAATAAAAAAAAATTAATGTATGCTTGAGTGGCTTCAAGTGTCATAACTTACTACACAGTAAAAATGTTTAGGAAGAGTACACATAAACACAGAGCAATAGACAGCAGCTAGTTATGCCTAGGTTGAAAATGAGCTTTTAACTACCGCCATGTTTTTAATTGCGCCAATTATGTAGCACTGGCTTTACACCTTGCTGATTTGCTCAAAGTTTGCTGGCATTACAACTACTCATAACTTTCCATTTTTACAGTCACTCAATAGCCCTGTAACATAGCTCCTGTTTCAGCATCTTCTCTGACTTGAAACCAGCTATTAAATACACATGAAATGCACATTAAAGAAAGGCCCTCACATGTTATAATCAATCCAGTCTTATAAGATGCATAATGTTTTTGAATAAAAGAAAGAATCCCAATGCTTTTCCGGAGTTTGTATGAATCCAATTTGTTTTCAAACAGTGCACAAAGTCACGAGGCAAATTTCCTTTCAAAATATGCAGTTCAGATTGTTTTTATTTATTTATTTTTTAAATGTGTGAAAAAGATATGGACTGCTAGGTCTCTCTGATCTAATATGAAGGCCAAAACACACTCCATAAGAAGAGAGAAATTGTTCTCTCTATCTCAGGGCAGCAGACATTCTTCTTTTCCTGCAGCCCTGGTTTGGGAGTTCTTGCAGCTTGTTATTCCGGGCAGAATTTTCTTCTTGCATGGTCTCCAAGAAATATGAGGTGGGTGTGCGGCAGTGAGAAAGTCCTGTGAAGACTGTCTGAAAGTTCTGCATTTTGGTTCTTGTGACGTAATGGCTATCAACAAGAAGATTTCTTGCTGACAAGGACATGTTAGGATTCATGTGGATAAATTTAGCTCGCTGTGTCTAAATGTGTTTAAACGTGCCAACCGTACGCTCACACTGATCCCCATCTTAAAAGTTGAAACTATTTAAAATCTGGCAACCAGAGTAGAAAGCTCTACTCCGTTGTAAAGGTTTGTTTTTCTATCATGCATGGAAAGTTGTTTGTCTAACCATAGGGAAGACTTAAGAGGAAAATATTCACATTTCACTGAGGATTTACTTGGTTAGTCATCCCTGCTACTAAAACGTAGATAATTCCAATGTCATGTCCTTGTGTATTATCTGAAAATGTTAGAATTTGTTTGATAAAACTGAATCCACATTGAATATTCTACAGTATGTCCAGCTTAGTAAGAATCCTCACAATAATAACCCGAGGTGTTGAATTAGAAGGAGAAATATAATTTAAAAACAATTCCTCTATGCCATGCATTGCTTTACTTATATATACACTTTGTAGCTTGATCGCAGTTCTGCTAATATTGGATCAGACATATACTTTTGGTGAAACAGCATAACGAATCAAAAATACCCTCCAATAATAACCTTGCTGCTCTAATGCAATGCAACCAAATGCAACACCTACCAAAGAGCCCAAGTCACTGCCACAGCGCAGCTGAACGTGCCAACATTTTGCCTTAATCTGCCCAACTGTCTTGGCTAGCACACGATCCAACACTATAGGTGTGTTTTGACTGCAGAAACCTTTTCCAGGAACCAAGGTTATTCCGAGGTCCTTCACTCAGCTGCCATAAATTGCGACAGTAGATACCATGAACCAAACAGCTTTGTGGAAGAAGTGAAGCTATTAAAAATGATCTTGGTAAGCAGAAAGTCTTGTTGACATTTCTCAGAACTTGTCTTAAAATGCTAAACATTCATGTAGCTGAGCAACACTATTGTTTAAAACTGTGTCTTTCTTCCTGCATTGGGTCTGAAAACATGTTATAAACGTACATCACAGGAATGAGCATTTGTGCACACAGTTCCACCACATTGTGCTTTGGTTCAGGATGTGTGCAGCCTGGCCTTTGCCTTCCTCTCGCTTCTAGCACAGGCTGGCTTTCTCCGCTTTCTCCCCTTGACTTGGATTGTCTCTGGCAGATTTTTTTACTGGGCCAATCAGCAAACAGAAGGAGAAGTTGTGAACGATGACATTGATTTTCTGCGTTCTTTCAGAATTGCAGTCTGTTAATAGTTTTAGCAATGGCAGTGAACAAAGTCGTTCAGGTCATGCTTCCGAATATTGAATTAACATCAACAGCCGCCTTGTTCTGCAGGCAATTTCCAGTAAGCTTCATAGCATCAAAATAACACATTACAAACTTCACGGGCAGACGTTAGCAATTGGGTAAAAGCCACGCCTCCAGTATGCAATCGTTTCTCAACAGCTGAGAGCCCAGAGCCTGTGTACAAAGAAAATGGCATAGAAGAAGCGTCTTGCTGCTACAAGATCAGCATAGCATGAGAGTTTATATAGTGAATCTGAACAATATTGTAGCAATCTTGATTGTTTCATGTTTTTTTTGTTTTTTTTGCCCATGTGCCCACAAGCAATTTATAATTGTAACATTATCAACACTTTGTGCTAATACAACTTACAAGGGATGGCATTTTCTTAGATGAGGAACAGAAACTTAAAAACACAAGCAAAGACATACGGACGAAAAAAAAAAAGTTACATAATGTGGTGTCAACTACGCCTTAATCCTAACAGCCATTTTATTAAGTTCACATTTCTAGCTCCACGTTGGACCAGATTTTGCCTCTTTTCATCCATACCGACTCCACAGCATCATGCAGTTGCAGCAGATTTCTCAGCTGCACATTCATGATGTGTCTCTCCCATGCCAACCTCATCTCAACGATGCTCTGTTGGAATGAGATCTGGTGACTACGGAAGGTTCAGTGAATTCATCGTCATGTTCAAGAAACCAGTATGAGGTGCTTTCAAGTTTGTGGCATGGTGCGTTGTCCTGCTGACACTGCGGTCATAAAGAGATGGCTATAGTCAGCAACAAAACTAAAGTAAGCAGTGGAGTTTGAATGATGGACAATTGGTACAGAGGTGTTCCAAATATGTCAAGAAAATATGTTACACATCATCATGCTCCCACCACCAAGCTGCAGTTGTTGCTGGGCAGGTTAGGTCAGTGCTTTTATGTAAAATTCTGACCCCATCATTTGAATGTGGACAGCCTGAATTTGAAACTCACTAGCACAGAAAACCTTTTTTTTTTTTCCAGTCCATTATTGTCTAATTTTGGTGAGCTTCTGTTAATTGTAGCTTCTGTTTCAAGTTCTTAGGTACCAGGATTGGCACGGGGTCACTCACTATACCTGACATGACTCAAGTGTTGCTCTGTTCAGAGGTGGTATTCCACATACACTAATGTAATGGGTTACTTGAGGTACTGTTGCTTTTTCTATATCTCAAATCAGTCTGACCATCCTTCTCTGACTGGTGACATTTACAACACATTTTCATCCACACAATCACCGGAGACTAGTTTTTTGACCATGTTGTATAAACCAGAAAGATGGCAGTGTGTGGAAAATCTTCGTAGATCAGCAGTTTCTGAAATATTCAGACCAGGCCGTCTAGTACCAAAAACAATCCCACGTTCAAAGAGACTTAGATCCAACGTTATTTTTTTATTTATTCATTTTTTTATTTCATGATGCTCGCTTTGAACTTCTGCAAGTCATCTTCACAACATCTACATGGCTAAATGCATTGGGTTGCTGCCATGGCATTGGATTATTTATTGACACAAATAAGATACTCCTTATTTGTGTCAACAAGTAACTGTGCTTAATGAAGATCAAAATAAAACAGACCCATAGCTCACATGCTATTCCAGGTCCCTCTGAGTTCAGGAGAGGCACTTCACTTCAAATGTATCCTGGCTTGAACAATTTCAGACCCCATATCTACATCCATGCTTTATAAACAATCCATCACCCTGACTGGCTGAAAATTGAGATGTAAATATGATGCTATCCGCAAGATTTTTTGCTGCATAGAAATGCTGTGCTTATGATTCTCTTGCATATTACCAGCTTCACCAGCTGTGTGAAAAATGTTTTATTCTCTTATAAGTATCCACAACCAACCTTCTCAATCCAAGCCAGTAAGTAAACCTTGTCCTAAAAGTTGGCATATCTGGGCTGGCACACCATTATAGTGCCAGTAAGGAAAAAAAAAGTGCATGTTGTCAGAAGTAATCTGCAAAATTCTTAATCTGTATAAGGTGAAGCTGTCCTCAGACCAGCTGATATTCAGAACCAACAGCAGTCTACCAGAACTTAGAGAACTTCTGGCTGCTCTCTTGTCAGCCAAGTAAATGGAAAGCACTGATGCCTTTAACAGTTAAAGCAGTCAGCCACACACATCTTAAACTTTCAATTTAGTTAAATAAACTGGGACTTTGGGTTTGGCTTCCCATTTCAAGCCCCACTCTCACACAAAAGACACACAGTTACAGCACAGAGAAAGCGTGGCATCTCTCTCACTCTCTGCGGGGGGAAAGGGAAGACATCCTGTTTGTAAAACTAATAACCATTCGTTCCTATAGGCGACTCTTTTTATGTGCCTTATACCACACGCCCCTCTGCCACAAATAAACAGAAATGCATGCATGCGCTCTCACTTGCTCGCACCTGGTTGCAAGCTCAGCAGCACAAATAACGCAAAAAATAAGATTTACCTGCAAAAAAATAAACAAATAAAAACTAGAAAATTGCAGGTGACACCTCCAGGTCTAACGATGATGGATACTGTTTTCGACGAACGCAGCCGCCAAGAGCCTTTATTTTATTCATTCTGAACAAACAAAATTCAAGCACAAACATTTGGGTTGCCTGACGGGTGGCAAAAGAACAGGCAGCTGATCACACACATAAAGACTTTGGTACATAACTCTTAGAACCGTGTGCATGCAGTGCTTGGAAGATGGAAGAAAAAAAATGACATGGCAATTTATTGCAAAGAATTCTTTATATTTTTAGTGAAGGAAAAGCAGTGAGCGGTGCTATAGCTGGACTGCAGCAAGACTAAGACCCTGATCATCTCTAGCTGAAACATGCATATCTTGCCAATAAGTCAAACCCAGGATACTACTTTAAAGGTATTTATTCCAGTTGTTTCCATGAGCAATCATTAGTGAAATCACTTTGACTTCTGGAGATCATTTAAACACCCCATGGTTGGTGTTTTATGACCCACAAGTCGGTCTCAACTCCAACAACAATCTGTAAAGCAAGTAGCATTTGTGCTTGTTTTCTACAGGAGAGCAGTAATTGTGGAAATGATCAAATTCTCTGATTAAGTGTAAAAGTATATAGTACTATAAGTACATTTAGTCAGGGTATTCGGCCAGTTAATTTTTATGATCTGTGGAAACCAAAGCGACTTTTCTTTCTGCTGGCAGGAGGCTATGAGTAGAATATAGAAAATATCTTACAACAATGGTTGTCAAAGCAGATGTGAAACATCAACCTTGTGGGTACAAACTGAAGCATCGTCTATTACAAAATATTTCACAACAGACGACTCAATTTGGTAAAAAAAAAAAAAAAAAAAAAAAAAAAGCTGGATAGGAAACACCCAGAACCAGGCAGGTACAAAACAGCAAAGTTGGCAAAGTGACCAGAATCTATTTGATTCCTTCCCCACTTTATTTCCTCTGTGTAACTGATGCGTAATATGTAAACAAACAAAAAATTGTTCTTTGTAGCCGACATTACCAAAACATTTTCAAAGTTGTATTGAGAAAACCTAAATTTAGAGTAACTAAAGCAGATTTGGATCTATAATGATGAGACACATCTCAGTCGCCTGTCAGAGGTTGGGACGAGAACAGTGTGGTAATGAAAACCATACATCACATTAATCAAATTCATCTTCATCCAACTCTCCATACTCTCCTACATCTCAGACTAGCTCAAGGATTCATAAGAATGAAACATTAAAGGAATAGTTCAGATTTTTCTTAAATAGATTCTATTAAAAACCTAAAAGCATAATACCTTATCTCTGTTATTTCATGCAGTATAAATCCTGGTCCTGGAGGCTAATACCAAGGGCAAGTCCAAGAGGGCCTAAAATATGACAGAAGACTTATATTGATTTTAGCAATTTCAGTCTTAAAGATGTTTTTTTTTTTTTTTTTTTTTTCTAATGATATCTTATGAATTTTTATTCTGTTGTGATAAATGCATTGCATGGTTCTTTCTTAAGAAGTTGATTATTTCTTAACACAAAATACTTTGAAGGAGGAGGGGGTGAACCACCAATGGTATTCCTGTCAAAAACACATAAAGTATCCAGGAACAGTCTAACAGAAAACAGAATGAAACTCAAAACAATACCACCTCACTTTAACTGGGATCATATTTAAATTTTTTATGCTTCCTTACTTTGATATCATGCACTTATTCCGACCTACAACGTTTTTAAATGTTCCATTCTTGGTAGGTTTACCAAGAATGGTGTTCCTGCCATTCAATCTATTTATGACAGTTTAAAGGTTCATAAAGTAGCTTTCACATAAACCCCTCTGACGTTTTTGAGACTGGAGTTGTTTTAAGACAAGAGAGGTCCGCTTTGGTCCTGGCCACTCTCTGAGTAGTCGTTAGCCTCTGCCTTTGGGACCAACAAATCTGGATTTACACCAAATGAGAACACTAAGTGAGTTATCCACTGCAGGTGAGACATAAACTGCATATAACCTTTTAACACACCCTCACTTCAAAACATCTGACACAATCCTTTAGTGCTTAGTGTAAAAGAGAGACGCATCTCTATTAGGACCAACAGATATTTGCACTTAAACAAAAGAAAAACAACTTTCTGTCGCTCCCCCTTTCTCCACCCCACCCCAGTGAAAGTGACTTGACATGCTAAAAGGGAGACTTGAGGCGAGGCACAGCCTGGTAATCCTCTTGGCTGAGTGGGGGCCTCCAGAGGGCCAGCTTCCACTCCCACCCCCAATCTCTGTCCACCACCCCCCAGCAGCGCTGACAGGCCACCCCATCCAGGAACAGAAAAGCCATCTGGTGTTTGTTTGGGACAGCTCACACACAGGATGTACGGCAAGAAGAGAGGCTGTGTTGTGTGTGTGTGTGTGTGTGTGTGTGTGTGTGTGCGTGCATGCGTGAGTGTGTCGGGGAGTCACGCCTGTGTGACTGTCACTGCTTCTGTGTGTGCGCTTCTGGGTGTGTGTCACCGGGATGCTCACGCTTCAACCCTGTATTTGTCCATGAAATTCAATAAATTACAGAAAAATGGTAATTGGAAACAGAACACATGGGAATTGTGGACAATGCTTTGCAAAATACTGATTGGACTTCACAATCCCAAACTTCAATACAATTTTGGATGATTTTATGCGATAGAAGAGCAAAATGTTTAAGTTAAATTAAAGTATTGATTGTTTTGGAAAGTGTAAATTGTATTTGTATTCAGCCTCTAAACTTTGTAAAACTACATTCCGCAGCAAAAAGAGCTGTCAGTCTTTTGGGCCATGTCTTCATCAGCTTTGCACATCTAAAGACCGCATTTTTGACAATTTTATCTGCAAAATAGCAAAATCAAAGTCGTATTGGATGGGGAACACCTGATCTGCCAAACTCACCTTTTAACTTTTGAGTAGCGTCTCAAATTACATTTAGGTCTTGACTTCGACCGGATTGCTTGAACACGTGCTTTGATCTACGCCAGTCCTTTGAGGTTCTGACTGTATGTTCAGGGTTGTCTTAAGTCTTTTGAAGACTAAGGGGTTTTCATCCAGGGCCACCCTGTATATACCAACTCCCATCTCGCCATCCTCCTTAAGAAAAGAATACTGTAATAACCTTATCATGATTCTCCCTCTACCATGTTTCAATGACCATTTGCCCATGCTGCCTCAGTCTGAAGTCTTTTGCAGCCCCATTCATCATCAAACCAACTATGACCAGCTTTCCGGTCTTTGGTAAAGAAAAACATCCCTATATCTTTGTGCTGCCACTACAATGTTCCAGCATGAAGATAGTGTTTACAGGGGATAGTTTTTTCAAAACCCCAATAAAATGTAGTTACATTTGGGGTTGTGACAAAACCTTCACAAGGCACTACACCTGTAAACATTTGCTCAGACTCTCAGATGGATTATGTGATTGTGTGTCTACCTTATTTATTTATTTTTTTTAAAGCAGTACCTGATTCATCATGACCACCGTCACCCATCTCTAAATGACCAGCCTTTAAAATCAGCGATCAAACAATATACCGGCTTAATGTGTGACTAAAGTCCACATGACATTAACCTACTTCACACAGAGACACAGCTGTTCTGAGACATCTGTTATTAATGCAGTGATAATAGATATGATCTCTGCTGGTACCTGATTCATCATGACTACCGTCACCCTTTATCGTGTCTCATACAGGTGTCGTAAAAAGGATACAAAAAAAATCACAGAATGGTAACAAGATCAAAGCTTTTCTTTCTTTTTTTTTCTTTTTTTCTTTAGTGATCGGACTTACCAAGCAGCGCACAGGCAAGCAGGAGCGCACCGGTTGCCATTGTATGTGTTGGTCCGCGGAATCACCACCTATTCGCCCTCTTTTTTTTTTTTTTTTCTTTAGATGAGTATGCAACGGTCGAGGCAGCGTAGCCACTATCGCTGATCCTGGATCAGAGAGATGAAGAAAGGTGTACGGATCCCAGAAGAATCAATCAGCTGAGGGGGGTGTCTGGACGGCAGAGTCTATAATCCAGAGCCGGCGAGTCCGGTGTGCGACTTTCTCCCCCCAACAACACACGAGCTTCTAGTGACGCGTATTCCCCTCGCCCTCACCCTCACCTATACGCTTTTCATCGCTGACGACGTGTGCGTGTGCCTGGCTCCAAGGCGACCCAACCCACTCCCCCGCTTACTACGCATCCGAGACTGCGGAGGCGACCCCCGCACACACACACGCATACAAGCATACACACACATACACACAGGCAGCTTCCTTGGAATAATGATATAAAAAAGAAGTCCGGCGTGACTTGTGCGTATTTTGGATACTTGATCCAAAAAAATAAAAAGACTCAAAGAGCGTCTTGAGGGATGTAGGGAGTGCGAAGGAGTCTGGGATAAGTCCTCTTCGCTGATCGGAGAGCAGCTCTTTCTCTGGCTTTTTTCCACGGTAAATCCCGGAGACTATAATCAATCTCTCACCATTGCTCCGCAGAAAGCCTCAATGGGGCGGGCGCTCTAGACGAAGCAGATGCACGGCTTTGTGCTCTGTCATAACCCATCAGATTTATAAAATTGTAACACAGACTCAAAACGCTCCAACTATGCGACCTGACACAGTCTCCTAATTTATCCATCTAATACCTAGCAACGAGTCCAAGAAAATCTGCGCGTCCGTTCAAATAAACTCGTTCAGTTATGTCTAATAAATGACTGCATCCTGTTATCCCAGTAGACGTACTTCCGATCCTGTTTTTTTTTTCTCTCTCTCTCTCTTCCAAGGTTATTTCCTTGTTTTTACTTTGGCCAGTTTGAAAACTTACGAGCGTGGCGTTTGCTCCCACCCGCTCGCAGAAACCACGCCCCGGCAGCGGGGGGTCAGCCACAGAATGGAAGAAGTTAGATTTGCATTTCTCAATTAAAATTCTGGAGCACGCTGCTCAAGGGCTGAATAAGTCACTGGTTCAAGTACCATCTCGGTGAGTAGCAAGTGCTCCAAGTGGACCACCACAGAGGAATAATTTAAACCAGTAACAGATGTGCAAATCAAAAAAAAAAAAAGAAAAAAGTTATGGAGTACTGCAATAAGATTATGTACAGCTACATAAACCAAAATATAAAGATTTCAGTAATAAAAGTGATATTTCATATCAAAAATGTTGAAAAGGTTATGATTTACAAATAGTGAGGACCTCAGTAAGTTTTATTATCACATAACCCCAATAAGATAAATATATATTTTTTTAATAGAGAAATGTTATTCTAAGATCATGTTCCGGCCAACAATCACCAGGAAAGAATGTTGACTTTTCTTGGCTGTTAACAGAGCTGTGTACATTAGCATTTTAATGGAAAGTTGAGTGGAAGGAAAACTTTGTTTCTAAAAGGCACACACCCATCATGGATAAACTTCATCCTGAGAGCATTGTGAAGGAAAGTTCAATAGTTTGGGAAAGATTTGAAAGCCATGACCTGCGGCTGGAGTCAGTGCTCTAACAAAAGCATAGTCTATCCCTACGTTTCATCTTTTGGGTCAAGCCACTCTTAAACTCGACACAGCAGAAATGTTTGGTGTCCACTCTGCCTTCTGATGTGTGTGGTGCCCTGCTGCCGTGCCTCAGCTCCCCTCCATTTTGCACATTTGAGTTTGTCTTTGTTTTTTGCACCTCAACACTTCCTTCGCACACATGCAACACATTCAAGCATTTGCATTATGCCACTGACACTGACTTTCACAATCCGTTGTAGTTTTCATTAATAAAATATTCATTTTCTCCACCTGAACCACTGCATGGTCTCCTGTATTTGTTATGACCTTGAACCAGTCCTAACAGTCATCCAAAGTTTTTTTTTTCTTTCTTTCTTTTTTTCTTTCTGGAGTAAAAGTGCAGAAACACTATTTAAAGTATTTAATGTATAGAATGTACAGTTGCAAAAATAAAATCATATGTGTTTTCACTCAAATGTGTACATTTTTGCATTTGAAGTTGGAAAAAAAACACAATCATCTCTTGAAGTCAGAATTCCAAGTGGGAATGTCAACCTCTTCCTCAAAATATAATATGGATGTCTTGCATCCAGACAAAATTAGTTACGGCTAGATTTTAAAAACAGAAGCAAACTATCCACTCTTCTGACAATTTGCATCTTATTAAATTTCCCATACTCATAATGCTGGATTGTCTCCGTTAGTGAGCGTATGACAGTGTTTGATATTTTAAAATGGAGAAAATGTATTGCAATAGCATGTTTGCTAACAGTAGTTAGTATGGTCACTGAACTAAACATGGAGGTCGGGCACAGATTAATTGGATTTGATGTCATCTCCAGGTCAAACCTCTGACCTTAGTGTTAATCAGAGCACAGCAAAAACCACCACCAGGACTTATTCCTGGTTCATTGCTTTGTTCTACAACCAGTGACACTTGTACCAGATTTTGAAAACCCTAGGAACAGGTTAACCGAAGCAGGGAAGCCTTTAAGTAAAATCTTTAAAGCTTACCATTTCTCCCATCTTTTTATTTGCAGAATAGATAGTAATCACCTTTCAGTGACAGCACAGATCACTTGCACAATATACTGCATATTAAGTGCATGATGAAAAAGGATTCTTTTCATAAATGGGTTTCACTTGTCTTTCGCTCCTTGCAAAAAGTCACCTTCTCATACATAATTTGTCCAACCTTTTGTGATGCAGACAGGAAATTCCTAGCTCTCTCCTCTTCGTTTATTCCCCCCTTTTATACTGACAGTGAACCGAAGGAATAAAGTGGAAGATGTTACAGACAAGTTGAAGCAAGATGAACTTTACCATGGACTTAGAGGATGATCCCCAAAGAAGAATCCACCGCCTCAAGAAAAGATCTTACTATTGTTTCTCTTCATCTTACACAGTAACAGTATGTTTTTTGGGTGTTATGTAGTTACATTTAATACATTAAGATATGTGTTCTAATGAAGGTTTGTTGTCTGCAAGTACCTTTTAAAAATAACAATCTGAAAGCAGGTATTAAACATAATTTTCATTTATTGGGTTAAAAATGTTTTTTTTTTTTGTTTTTATTGCTCTGGTGTTATTTCTGTATCATCATGTCCCACTAAAAATGTGTTTCACTTTGTGAATTTAGTTAGTGAAATGCATGAACTTTTCAAATTTAAAATTTATTGAATACTATTTTATACACTTGAACCTGATTAAAGTATTTGCACCCTGTGGGGATAACAGAAAAGTCCAACTGAATTCAAACACCTGCACCAAAGTTTTGTTTTTAACACTGAATTATCAGTTCAACCCACCCCGAAACGAGCCGTTGAATGTGACACTCATGTCTATGATGAGTGTGTGCAAACTTATGACCAGCACAGTAGCTATGGCTTTTTATGACTCTGCTGCATTATTAGCAAGATCTCAAAATAGACCTGCTAAAAGGAGGGTGGTTTGCAGGTAAACTGTGAAAAGCAAAATAATACTTCTTTGGTGTGAGGCTGCAAAAGGGAAGATGCTGTCAGGAAAGGATAGACATAGAGAATGCAAAAGGCTGTAACTCTCAGACACAGAAAGTTCCTCTCTGTGTGATGCATAAATAAATGAACAAGCAGGCCTCTGCATGTGCCTACCAAACGTAATTTCAGTAGACCCATCCTGTTTTCTCATTACCAGCTGGGAATTGCAAGTCCCGACCACTGCTTTAGTATGACATGGATGTCGGGGGGGTTTGGGAGACAATGAAAATTATTATTTACCCTTTGCTTTGCTCATAGATTTTTGAGCTCAACTAAAACTTAAAAAAAAAAAAAAAACAAACAAACACAAATTCAAGCCCAGAAGCACAGAGTGTCTTGTAAAGCTATTCTCTGCTTGGCTAAATACGTTTTCAGGGGAGTTTCACACAATATTCCAAATAAAATTCTGAAAAGTTTGGCATGCATTAATCCGTTTTCTTCCACTTGAAAATTATGCACTACTTTGTTTGTAAATCTCAATAAGATACTTAAAAGTGTAACATGGCAAAATGCGTAAATGTCTACTATCTATGAACAGCTCAGGAAAAATCTATATTTAATCTGCCAATTATCCATGCAAAACTTAACTTAATAATCGATGGGGGTCAGAGAAAAATAAATTGTGTCCCTCCCTGTGCCCAGAAATGTTTCATACAATTGATATAAAATGAGAAGCTTATAGCATGTTTATATAAAGAAAACAAAGGCTTTAACAAGGAACAAAATGTAAATCAGAAAAGGGTTCGACATTGCAGGGTTCAGCCTCTCCTTAGTCTATTCAAGTCCAGTCCTGCTAAAATAAAAAGCAGCCAAACAAAGCTGCTAGGTAGGCCATGCTTGTCCACCTGGTCTACATATTGCTGCACCTAAAATTAGCTCAGTTCTCCACAGACCTCATATTGCAACTTGGCCTATTAGTGGCACAGTTTCCACATGTAGGCAGCTTAAAAGGCAATGCAGTATTTTGTTTTTTTTTGTGTGTGTGTGTGTGTTGTTGCTATTTGATATTAGCAGATAATATAAGATCTAGTTTAATCCTGTGATATTTGTATACGATATAAACATACTCAGTATATTTGCTTAAAATGAAACGTATAGGTAGTCTTCAGAGAAACATATGGTGTAATATGTGCAACGGACCAAACAGGTTTCCATGGAAACAGAGTATTGCATTAAACATTTCATAATGGGATGCATCCTCAAGATAAAACATTTGTGTGATATCACACAGTTGTGTGAGATAAATTAAAACTTTGACAAGTTTAAAGCGACGCCT
Organism: Poecilia formosa; assembly: GCF_000485575.1. Lineage (NCBI taxonomy): Eukaryota > Metazoa > Chordata > Actinopteri > Cyprinodontiformes > Poeciliidae > Poecilia > Poecilia formosa. Next base: position 477,096 of record NW_006799955.1, read on the forward strand.
GAATGTATTCTGCAGTGACGTTGATCCTGCAATGTCTTCGCACGGAAGAGAAAGCGGTTGTAGCCATACACACAGCTCAAAATCAGAACTTTCACTCAGATGCAAGCAAATACTATTTTAGCCGCAGTGGTAGTTTTGCATTTTAACACATTAGCCTTAGACTGATGTTAATTTTGTTTTTATTGACCTCACAATGTCTGTGTTACATACAGGGCACAGTTGCATATGGTGAGACTTTTCATCCTGCCCAAAGAATTACCCAAAACAAAGAATCACAGCAATAAAACAATTTCTTTTCCTTTTTTTTTAGTACAGTAAAAAAAAAAAAAAAAAGGATTTCTCGTTTTGTCACTCTTAAATGTTTCAGATACATTTTAATAAATACATCTTAATATCAGACTCCCCTAGAAAGGAGAATTTATGCTTCCCAATTACAAAAATTCACTATACCACCTGATGTTCTTTTTCTAAAATGTCACGTTTTGACAAAGTTCTCCCCTGTTAAATATTCTCCACTTATAAAGTTATTGGCTCTCACTTTGGTTTCCTGGGGGCCTAAAGCCTTAGAAATTATTTGGTAATCAGACTGATAGATGTCAATTACTTTGTTTTTTCACCTTGTTTGAGTAATTTCTACATGTCAGCCAGTATTCATGCCATGAACCTAAAATGGGATTCATTACAGCTATTTCATAAATATAACAAATGATGGCAATTATTTTGCTCCTATTACTAAAAAAATAGGGAAACAACCTCTTGTAGTTACTCAGGACTTTTTTTGGTACCAAGGATTTCGCTGATGGTCTGAAACATTTAAATGTGACAAAAACAAATTACAGATGGAATCTGTAATGAGGCTATTACTTTACAGCACAAGATGATCTCTGTATTAGCCAGAATATGCAGAAGATGCTCTTTGGCTTGAAAAATGAGAGTCAGGGAAGTGAGAAAATGGGGCAATATTTTAGAGAAAACTCCAGAGAGAAAACAAGTCTACCTGGCAGTGCAGATAATTTAACTGTATTCCATTGCTACTAAATCTAGATTGTTATTGCTGCATTGTGAGGAACACGGTTAGAACATAACTTTAAGATTATCCAGCAATAAGTGCTTTCCAGTTAGTCAGTGTGACGTCACATGCAATATACCCTTCAGTCTTAAATTGTACTTTTAAGGGTGATTCCTTCTGTTTGTCAGAATAAAATACCCAAACAAGGCTCTTGGAGATTGTATCTAATGATTTATAATCTCATGTGGCAAGCAAGAGAAAAAACTTCAGGAGCATAATAATGCGTTAATGCTGTACCCATTTACTTGGACTTTATGATACTGATAAAACACATTATAGTGATATTAATGTTGATCATTTATTGCTCTACTGCTTACCCCTTTATATATGTGCAGTACTTTTAGTTTTAGCCTACCAAATAAAAAAAAAGTAGAAAGTATGAAAGGACAAATAGGAGCTACTTTAACCCTCGTGTTTTATGGTTTCAGAAACCAGTTTGGTTGTGAAGGGACCACAGTGTCCTGATCATGATGAACATGACCAGTCATAATATCCAGGTAAGTCCAGGTAGGTTTTGATTGGGATGCAGATATGAAACTTTGGGTCAGTATTGACGTTTGATATGATTGCTGTTCTGGCCAATAACTGATATTCACTGACGATAAATCGTATACATGTCTGAACCATCTCGACAGTGAAAAATCTGCCACATCACTGGCATTGCTTTATTGCTTTAAACACAATCCTGTGTTGAATCACTATCATGCAACACAGCTAAACTAATACCTCCTGATCCCGAAACACACACTCACACACCCAAAAGGCAACAAGAAGGAAATTAAAAAGTGTGCTAATAAAATATCCCCCTCACCATTACATCACCAGCACCCTCACTTTTTTTTTCGTAGCTGACAGGAGTAGCACCAGATGTGGTCCTATATGACATTCTGTTTTAGATACTCCATATGGGATCATATTTTACGTGCATACATGTTGGTATGAACATGCTCTCCGAATCTACCCTCCTGCTATGTGAGCGCCACTCACCAAAACAATAGAACAGATCCCCTCTCAACAGGATCTGAGCTGTCCTTCCTGATGCCAGATGTTATTCACAAGGACAGAACGGCAGGCATAAATAATACTTTTTCAGTTGGTGATGACCCATGTCTACAGAAGGTAAGAAAACAACTTCTGATAATAATAATAATATTAAAAATAGTGCAGAACCCTTATAAAAGTCTGGGCTAAAATATTTAATATAAATATGACTGCAAATCTAATAATTTAATGTCCTTGTAGCACTCTCTGTTGAGCTACTAACATTTAATGGATAAGAAGGGAAAAAAAAAATATTTGTTCATTTATTTTATCATCCAAACATCCCAAAAGTACTTGAATGATTTATGGGATTTTATTTTTATTTTTTTTTCTCATCTTCACATGACTGTTACATTAATATGCGGGGGATACAACAGAGACAAATCCCAAAGAAATGACTGTGCTTCCAGCATTAGATGTTAAGTCTAAAAAAAAATAATAATAATCCCCCACCAATTGTCATCTCTGGTTCCCCATTCACACATCTTAAACTTTACGTTCACATGTACAAAGACCTAGTGGATGAATATCAGCTTATCCTGTAATGGCACTCTTCAACCGGATCCACTCAGTGTCTTCCCAATCTCATCCACACAGCATGATGCCTCGCATACATGTGTTACTAAAAGATGCTCAATTCCAGGACACAGGCCGATCTCCTTCCTGAGCAATGTGAATGCTGCAAAGTCATTTGTTTGAAAATTGTACCAAAGTGTTAATCATACATGTAGAAGTCCACAATGTTTCCATTCCCCACAATGTCACACAAGGAAGCAGCTTGTTCGACATGTTTGCAGGTTTGCTTATAAAGACATGACACCATCATCCAAATTGTTTGAAAGCCTGGCAACACTGTCCTTGTGCATATATGTTTCTGAAATTGAAGAAAGTAATAGAAAAAGTCCTGAAATAATTCCATCATTGTTCTGGCATTTAGCCGAGAATACGTTTTGGAAACTGATATAACAAATATTTATTCTGACTCTATTTCAGGCATTGAACAAAAAAATGTTTTAAGCATACGCAAGAGTGTGGTTTCAATTGTCTTTTACAATATCAGTCTTCAATCATTTATACAAAACTGCCAATTTAAAAGATTTTGCAGGTTTGGTGACAGCGAATCTCTTAGATGTGCCTGGCTCTCTTTTGTTAAGGATCTAATGTGAGCCGAGTCACACGGCAAAAATACTTACTGTTTAACTTCTAACACCTCCTCTCATATCTGCTTGACAGATTAAGCAGTGCTTTGTCAGATACGCTGCCATCATAAACAAAGCATACACCTTCTCAGCTAAAGATGATAATTTATGTCAAGCGCAAATCTTTTTTTTTTAAACAGATGAAAGTCAAACTCGGTTTCGTAAACTTAAAAACGCAACTTCAAAGTTTGTCTGTAAACGTTCATGATCAGATTCCCACATGTCCCGTAGCCTAGCTGGAGCATGCGGATCACCACAATTTGCCAGTAGATTAATTATTCATCATAAGCACTCCTGATGTGGAATATTAATATGAAACGAGTGTCAAGCTGATAATTTTTGGGGTCCTTTTTTTTTTTTTATCTGTATCCCCCTCTGCTTTCTGATTGGACATGTCGCTCCCTTTTCTTTCTTCTGTGCAGAAAGCTGATTGTGCCACTTTATGTTGTTGTGCTTCTTTACACCTGAGAGCTCTGATTAGGATGATTGCTTGATAATTATGTGCGCTGAAATATGTGGGTGTGTGTTTGAGGCTTACAGGGACACTTTCTGGCTTTGCAGGTGGTTAAAATACCACATAATTTAAATAGTATGTGCTTCTTTGAATTCCGCTTTTGTTGTCAAATTATAGCCAAGCTGCCACAGAATCAAGTACTAAACATTGATGTTTATTTTTTTATAATGGTTAACAGACAGGTGTTTATGAAAAATAAGCAACGGTAAACTGTAAAATGCAACGCTGACTCAATGTGGTAATTAAGGGCTTTAGAATGAAATAGGAGAATGCTTGAACAGTGAAGAAACAATAGGCTCTTTCACTCTACCTGCCCCTGCTTACTTCACCCTATTTCCTTCTGCAACTCCTATGTATTCCTTATTTTGCTGTTATATGACCTCACTCTTTGTGTCATTTTCACAAAAGTACACTTGGCTCTGCTTCTCTGCTTAGTTGCATGTCTTTCCTATAC
>NW_006799955.1:481382-532352 GCF_000485575.1 Poecilia formosa
TAGGGAAACAACCTCTTGTAGTTACTCAGGACTTTTTTTGGTACCAAGGATTTCGCTGATGGTCTGAAACATTTAAATGTGACAAAAACAAATTACAGATGGAATCTGTAATGAGGCTATTACTTTACAGCACAAGATGATCTCTGTATTAGCCAGAATATGCAGAAGATGCTCTTTGGCTTGAAAAATGAGAGGCAGGGAAGTGAGAAAATGGGGCAATATTTTAGAGAAAACTCCAGAGAGAAAACAAGTCTACCTGGCAGTGCAGATAATTTAACTGTATTCCATTGCTACTAAATCTAGATTGTTATTGCTGCATTGTGAGGAACACGGTTAGAACATAACTTTAAGATTATCCAGCAATAAGTGCTTTCCAGTTAGTCAGTGTGACGTCACATGCAATATACCCTTCAGTCTTAAATTGTACTTTTAAGGGTGATTCCTTCTGTTTGTCAGAATAAAATACCCAAACAAGGCTCTTGGAGATTGTATCTAATGATTTATAATCTCATGTGGCAAGCAAGAGAAAAAACTTCAGGAGCATAATAATGCGTTAATGCTGTACCCATTTACTTGGACTTTATGATACTGATAAAACACATTATAGTGATATTAATGTTGATCATTTATTGCTCTACTGCTTACCCCTTTATATATGTGCAGTACTTTTAGTTTTAGCCTACCAAATAAAAAAAAAGTAGAAAGTATGAAAGGACAAATAGGAGCTACTTTAACCCTCGTGTTTTATGGTTTCAGAAACCAGTTTGGTTGTGAAGGGACCACAGTGTCCTGATCATGATGAACATGACCAGTCATAATATCCAGGTAAGTCCAGGTAGGTTTTGATTGGGATGCAGATATGAAACTTTGGGTCAGTATTGACGTTTGATATGATTGCTGTTCTGGCCAATAACTGATATTCACTGACGATAAATCGTATACATGTCTGAACCATCTCGACAGTGAAAAATCTGCCACATCACTGGCATTGCTTTATTGCTTTAAACACAATCCTGTGTTGAATCACTATCATGCAACACAGCTAAACTAATACCTCCTGATCCCGAAACACACACTCACACACCCAAAAGGCAACAAGAAGGAAATTAAAAAGTGTGCTAATAAAATATCCCCCTCACCATTACATCACCAGCAGCCTCACTTTTTTGTTCGTAGCTGACAGGAGTAGCACCAGATGTGGTCCTCAACCACTTCACCCAATCTGAACCCAATTTGAATCGGTCAACAACACATGTGTTGACAGATGTGAATCTGAATATCTTGGTTGTGACAAACCAGTTTGCCCGTCCTCTTCAGATATCAACAAAGCATTTTCACCCATGCAACTGATGCTCACTAGATGTTTTTTTTTCTTTTTCAGAGCTTTCTTCATAAATCTGAGAAGTATTGTGTTAAAATCCAATTAGATGAAAAGTTTCTGAAATACCCAGGCCAGTCCACCTGTTACTGATAACCCTGCCATGTTCAAAATCACTTAAATTCTCTTTTTTTCCCCCAATCCAGACGCAGCAAGCAACCACAGTTTGTTATTTTTAGGTGTTTCTTTTACGTTTAGATGACATTCTGTTTTAGATACTCCGTATGGGATCATATTTTACGTGCATACATGTTGGTATGAACATGCTCTCCGAATCTACCCTCCTGCTATGTGAGCGCCACTCACCAAAACAATAGAACAGATCCCCTCTCAACAGGATCTGAGCTGTCCTTCCTGATGCCAGATGTTATTCACAAGGACAGAACGGCAGGCATAAATAATAATTTTTCAGTTGGTGATGACCCATGTCTACAGAAGGTAAGAAAACAACTTCTGATAATAATAATAATATTAAAAATAGTGCAGAACCCTTATAAAAGTCTGGGCTAAAATATTTAATATAAATAAGACTGCAAATCTAATAATTTAATGTCCTTGTAGCACTCTCTGTTGAGCTACTAACATTTAATGGATAAGAAGGGAAAAAAAAAATATTTGTTCATTTATTTTATCATCCAAACATCCCAAAAGTACTTGAATGATTTATGGGATTTTATTTTTATTTTTTTTTCTCATCTTCACATGACTGTTACATTAATATGCGGGGGATACAACAGAGACAAATCCCAAAGAAATGACTGTGCTTCCAGCATTAGATGTTAAGTCTAAAAAAAAATAATAATAATCCCCCACCAATTGTCATCTCTGGTTCCCCATTCACACATCTTAAACTTTACGTTCACATGTACAAAGACCTAGTGGATGAATATCAGCTTATCCTGTAATGGCACTCTTCAACCGGATCCACTCAGTGTCTTCCCAATCGCATCCACACAGCATGATGCCTCGCATACATGTTTTACTAAAAGATGCTCAATTCCAGGACACAGGCCGATCTCCTTCCTGAGCAATGTGAATGCTGCAAAGTCATTTGTTTGAAAATTGTACCAAAGTGTTAATCATACATGTAGAAGTCCACAATGTTTCCATTCCCCACAATGTCACACAAGGAAGCAGCTTGTTCGACATGTTTGCAGGTTTGCTTATAAAGACATGACACCATCATCCAAATTGTTTGAAAGCCTGGCAACACTGTCCTTGTGCATATATGTTTCTGAAATTGAAGAAAGTAATAGAAAAAGTCCTGAAATAATTCCATCATTGTTCTGGCATTTAGCCGAGAATACGTTTTGGAAACTGATATAACAAATATTTATTCTGACTCTATTTCAGGCATTGAACAAAAAAATGTTTAAAGCATACGCAAGAGTCTGGTTTCAATTGTCTTTTACAATATCAGTCTTCAATCATTTATACAAAACTGCCAATTTAAAAGATTTTGCAGGTTTGGTGACAGCGAATCTCTTAGATGTGCCTGGCTCTCTTTTGTTAAGGATCTAATGTGAGCCGAGTCACACGGCAAAAATACTTACTGTTTAACTTCTAACACCTCCTCTCATATCTGCTTGACAGATTAAGCAGTGCTTTGTCAGATAAGCTGCCATCATAAACAAAGCATACACCTTCTCAGCTAAAGATGATAATTTATGTCAAGCGCAAATCTTTTTTTTTTAAACAGATGAAAGTCAAACTCGGTTTCGTAAACTTAAAAACGCAACTTCAAAGTTTGTCTGTAAACGTTCATGATCAGATTCCCACATGTCCCGTAGCCTAGCTGGAGCATGCGGATCACCACAATTTGCCAGTAGATTAATTATTCATCATAAGCACTCCTGATGTGGAATATTAATATGAAACGAGTGTCAAGCTGATAATTTTTGGGGTCCTTTTTTTTTTTTTATCTGTATCCCCCTCTGCTTTCTGATTGGACATGTCGCTCCCTTTTCTTTCTTCTGTGCAGAAAGCTGATTGTGCCACTTTATGTTGTTGTGCTTCTTTACACCTGAGAGCTCTGATTAGGATGATTGCTTGATAATTATGTGCGCTGAAATATGTGGGTGTGCGTTTGAGGCTTACAGGGACACTTTCTGGCTTTGCAGGTGGTTAAAATACCACATAATTTAAATAGTATGTGCTTATTTGAATTCCGCTTTTGTTGTCAAATTATAGCCAAGCTGCCACAGAATCAAGTACTAAACATTGATGTTTATTTTTTTATAATGGTTAACAGACAGGTGTTTATGAAAAATAAGCAACGGTAAACTGTAAAATGCAACGCTGACTCAATGTGGTAATTAAGGGCTTTAGAATGAAATAGGAGAATGCTTGAACAGTGAAGAAACAATAGGCTCTTTCACTCTACCTGCCCCTGCTTACTTCACCCTATTTCCTTCTGCAACTCCTATGTATTCCTTATTTTGGAGTTATATGACCTCACTCTTTGTGTCATTTTCACAAAAGTACACCTGGCTCTCTGCTTCTCTGCTTAGTTGCATGTCTTTCCTATACAGTCACTGACAGCTGCGGCTGCTATCAACTATGTGTACTCGCTTTTTTTTTTTGTTTCCTAGTAGTGGCTGCTCTTGGCTCGGTTCATTTATGTTGTTGTGTGTGTGTGGGGGTGTGTGTGTGTGTGTGTGTGTGTGTGTTTTTCTGGACAAAATGACCAACAGAGGCTTTTGCTGTCATTACTTTCTTTTCTTATTATTCTTTACCATGGTAAGCACACCCAGCCTAGTGCTACTATTTGTTTTGTTGCTTTTTTCCTTGGGAAGAGTCAGTGACAGGGCTTTCACTGCCATAAACTCTGTTTTTCTCTTCATCAGAAGTATGCCTTGCTTAGTGCTTCTATATTCAGCATTGTCTTTGATGATTTTTGATTGATTTTTCATGTTATTTCTTTGTTTCTTTCCATATAGAGAGCCATCCTTGCTCAGTGCTTTTGTTTTGCCATGATATTTTGCTGGTTAGAGCTATTGATGGAGCTTTTTTATCAGTAATTCTGAGTACTTTTCTTTTCTTTCCTATAACAAGCACACCTGGTCTATTATGTTTTTGCTTCGCCCTATAGTTTTTAAGATTCTCTTAAAATTTCTGCTAACATTTGCTGTTTGTACTTTCAGTTTTGCTTTCCTTTAGAACGTTCTCCAGGCTTAGTCCTTCTGTGTTCAGCTCCATCTTTTTCCTATATGCAGCCATCAAAGAAGCCACTGATCTTTTTTGTATCTAGTTTTTTGTTGTTTTTTTTTTTGTTTGTTTGTTTGTTGATCCCCAATAGAAAGTACTCGTGACTCTTTGGCTTTGTTGCTTTTTTTTTTCCTGTAAATCGTTCATGTCATCCAAGCCCCCAGCATCAGTCGTAGATGGTCATTCATGCTAATCCTGCTTGTAGAAGTGATTTAGTCTGGTTTAAAGTTAATTGTTATTCCTCCACTGTTCCCACATATTTTTTTAGGATGAGGAATTGCTGCTAAGGTAACAACTTAAAGCAATCAGCTGAGCTTCCTTAGAAGATATTTTGTCTGCACGCTGAACACGTTCTGGGTCAGATGAAACTAAAAATCAAATGTTAAATTTAAATCTTGTAGGGGAAGTTTTTTTTTTTTTTTTTTTTTTTTCTTATCTTCTTCATCAATTTTTTGTTATTACAACAATGGTTTTTTTTTTTTTTTTTTATCAGATTCAAAATCAGTGTTTTGATCTGGTTTGCTAAACATGGAAAGATTGAGCACTTCACTGATGATTATAGTACAAGTGTTCATATTGACTTCTTGACAGTCTATAAAACAATTAGTTTTTGCATACAGATAAAACTCATTCGTTTTTACGAAAATGACTGCTACATATCTTTTGCTTCAGACCAGGAGAATAGTATTTTTTGGTTTAGTCATGTCTTAATTTTAGTAAGTGTCATGCATTTGAACTGCAATCATCTCTCCACTTCTAGCTGACTCTGTCTTTCTTCTCTTGATTAAGTGGGTGTTGCCCAACATGCAAACACAGATGAGCATCATGCATTATTCATTCACAGCTCTCTCTCTCTCTGTAACACACACACACACACACACACACACACACACACACACACACAGTGGCACAATATTCTCAGGGAGTTTTGCACGGCTTGCTACTTGGATCGTTCATCTTTGTGTCGCAAAACAACAACAACGTTACACAACACGTGTCATCATCATCCCTCACAGGTAGAGGGCTCGTCCTTTCTGCTGTTACCCAATAGCAGGAAAGCAGATGCTATCTATCAACTGGAGGCTTACATACATTAATTTTACAGTATGGTTATGCTTTCTAAAGCTTTCGATATTCAGGAGATAGTAACTCACTCACTCGCTCTGCCTCCTCATGTTAAACTGACATGCTTTATAAATGGAAGAGAATATGAGTGGCTAAAATACAGGTTTTAGATGTGTTTTTAATGAAGTAGCAGATTATTGCATGCATTGTCTTTGTTCTAATTTTATCGTAAACATAGTTAAAATCAGTTTATGACTTGAAGACTTCTGTGATGGACTAAAGGCCTATTGAGGATGTGTCCCGCCTCTCGTCCATGACCATAAGATATCGACACCAGCTGTGAATATCTCACAAATGGGAACCTACCAAGACGTGTCTGTCCATCTAAAATGACACGGCAGGCAAGAAGAGGAACCAGAGACACAGACAAAATCACACATGCAATTTGGCAGTAAGCAGAGAAAAAAACTGTATTAATTTAATTGATAAAATAATATTTCCACAGACAACTGTTAACTTGAAGGTGCTATTTATGTGGCTACATAGAAAACTTATGCCAGACCAGATTTGGTCCCCAGACCTAGAGGTTGACCTATAGCGTAAGTATATACAACATCCTTGTCTATATGCAAAAAAAGTTATGTCCATCTTTAAGGCTGAGTTTCTTCAGCACCAATAGCAAAGCTGGCCAGTGCTGATAGAAAAATCGATACAGCTAAATACAGGAAAATCTTTATAGAAATCTTGTTAGAGACTGCACACAACTTGAAACTGAACAACAGACCTAAACATACAACCAGAGTTACAAAATCAAAGCCTATTATTAGGATTTATCTCTGAAAGCCTAGACCTGAATCCGTTGAAGAAATCTGTCAAGAGTAATTGAAATGTTCAGAGATTTGGAAACCTAGTAGAAACATATCTCTAAAGACTTTCAGCCGTCTTTGCAGAAAAAGACGGTTTTACAAAGCGTTGATTCAGGCGTGGTGATTTCAAAATGTTGACTCGCTTTTCTTTTTCTTTTCAATTGGCATGGAAATGAAGAAAAAAATATTAATCTAGGATGTTCTGTTGTGTTTTAACAATCAGTTATAAAAACTAGAAGACCAACCATTCATTAACTTGCAGTAAATCTGAAAAAAAAAGTTTTGCAAAAGCCAAGGTCTAGAATAACTGAGCTATTTAACAGTTATCTGTAGGGAACAATCGTGGGCATGAAAGTAATGCTGTTAACCACTGACTGGATCCTAATTGGTAAATGGGTCAAGCTTGTTTCATAATATGCCATCAAAGAAGGAGTCTGAATGTGAAAGTTGTTTACAGGCTGGAAATATGGCTTTAATTTGATAGCGGGGACATTAAGTAGTAATTATTTCCAACCAAATTGGGTTATAAATGGTGACTGTGAAGTGGAGGTTGGGTTTTTATAATAGCAGACTAGTTAGCTTTGTGTCTTTCTGTGTTGGGTTTGGATGTTTTCCCTGTGCCGCCTGCGTAGGTTTTCTCTGGGTGCTCTGGATTCCTCCCACAGCCCCAAAACAGCTATGCTATGTCAGGATGTGTTGAAGTTGCCCAGAGCTGTAAGTAGAAACATACCATTTGACCCAGAAACTTGCTTAATACTAGGCAATACCACAAGACAGATATTTATCAAAACATGTCTATGTACATAGTTATATAGCAGGGAGATGCAAGGAGCACCCTGGCCCCGGAGTGAAATTTGTTTCCAGTATCGTACACACTGGGTTGTTTTGTCTGCATGGTGTATTTCAAGGTTAAAGAAAACTTAGGAAAACAAGTTAAACTGTTGGGCATAAATTAAATGCAGAATTCGATTAAAAAAATCTGCATACCATCTCTGAAGCATAAAGCGGGATGTCCTGGTTTGGGAATAATTTACTACAGGAGGACCTGGAAGTTTACGATCACAGAATCCACTCTGAAGTCCAAGATGCATGCTCAAGGAAAATGTGAGACCATCTGTAAAATAACTGACAGAGGTCTTAGTTACATCTTGGACCTGCAACGTCTAAGTGGTGTCTTTCTTATACATTATTGCTTAACACCTGGCAGCTACTGCAAATAACATAATTTATTAATATTGTTAGCGTTTCTGTTAGTGCTCCTTAGTAAATGTAATAACTTGTTGGAATCTTGTACAAAAGTTTTATCTTGGCCTGGTCATCCTTGTAAAGAAGGATCAATGGATTTATTTCCTGGAAAATGAAGGTAAATAAAGATTAAAATCGTATGAGGGCTAGACACTGCAATATGATAATGACCCAGTCAAAACATACCAGGGAATCCACCATGCACTGGATGAAAACTAAGATATCTAATGCGCAGGCTGTCAAAACCAGCCAGTGTTGATTCTTGCATGACTTGAAGTATTCTGGCCATGCGAGAAACCCCTCAAACATCTCACAGATGAAAGCAAGGTTTTGGAGCAAACTTTTCTCAGACACATGTCAGAGGCTGCTGGAAGGATACAAGAAGCATCATGCTGAAGATTTTCAGCAGAAGAAGTAAGAATAGATGTTAGGGACAAGGTTGTCCTATTGTGTTTTTCTGATAAAATATATTTTTTATTGTTTAGCTGAAATTAAACTCCTCGCTTTTACATAGATAAGACATCAGCTTAGTCACTGACGTGAACATTTCTTGATAAAGAACTGGTTAGTGGGGTGCCCTCATGTTTTCACACAACAGGAACAGCCAATAGCTGAGGGGCGAACAACACTGCTGGAACTTCAGTCAGAGTGAAACAACCAGCCTATTAACATTATATCAACAAGCAAGTCTGAAAATGTATCAATGTCTTATTTTAAATTTTTACTTATTTTGAGGAGACATGCTTTAAAGCAAGCAGGTAGTTATTTAAGTGTGAATGCTGTGGTCAAAGAGAGAGATTCAAACCTCTAAAACAAACAGGACAAAATAGTAGAGTTACTCTTACTTCACGCTTCTGTATAGAGTAGTAGGCTAAGCAAATTGCCTTCCAGTTCTTGGTTTTGTATGTCAACAAAACCGGTATCTATTTTCCAATCTTCCCATCGCAGCAAAGAGGATACTCCTCAAAGTTGTCAATCTGTTGTCACCTTAAAGGTAATGCTGGTTGTCGCCGATATTCTTGTCGTTTCATCCATCCATCCATCCATCCACCCATCAAGCTGATCCCAGATGACATAGGGCGAGAGCCGGGGTGCACTCCGGACAGACAACGCATCAATCAAAGTGCTGACACATAAACACAGGCAACCACTCAAACCGGCGGCAATTTTGAGTCACTAATCTACTTATTCACTGAGCAAGAAGCTTTTAGCCCTGAAGAGGTTGAATCAACCCCATTGTGACCTGCTCTGCCACCCTTACTTTATTTAGTTGGGTCAAATGACAAGCAGCCCTACTGTATATAAAGCACTAGTCATAATCAGAATCCAGTCATTAAAGAAAGCACATTCCACCTGGATGTCAACCTGTGACCCAGTTAGAAGAGAAATGGATTTCCTAATCTGCTACGAGTGTCCTTCATCCGGAGGAACTAATTGTTTGGAGATGAATTCTTATGGCTGTGTGTCTGCATCAGCACAGGAAAAAAAAAAAAAAGAGAAGATCAATCAACCCACTGTGTCTTGAAGTTTTTCTACTCCTTGACTTTTCCCACATTCTTTTGAATTACATCAACAAACGTCAATGTATTTAATGTAGAGAATAATTATACATTTACCCACCTTTACTTTGATGAATAAAGTATCTATCTAGCTGATATTTATTGAAATGAGTCATATGTGTACAGTGGGACTTAAGTTCTGAGTTGGTTGCACGCTTGCTGGCAGAGGCAGAGTCCGTGGCTTCCTAAATGCTCTGGTCAGTTCGATCTTTCCTCTGCTTCCTGCCAGAAGAAACGTGAGCTGCCTGCCTACCTCTAGCTGAGTCACGTACTCCACTCTCTTACACAAACACACTTGCATATTCATCGGTGCGGAGACACAAAGAGACACATACGAACACACACGTGTTTGGATGCACATAATGCGTATCTCCAATGAGCAACAGAAGCCTGTGACGCAAACTCTGTCTCGTGGTATCACGCCCAGGCAAAACACTTTCCCTGTCATACCTTCCAGCCTCCTCTGCTTTTTGTGTCCCTCTGGGATTAGAAACGAGCACGTGGGGTTACAGCTTTGTTCCTGGAGGCTGTAAGACCTTTGTTGCGTATACATAGGCTGTAGGGAGAGATGTAGCAAACACCCTGCAGACATACAGACAGCAACACATGAAGGCATGTACTAGTATGTGTTGACTGTGCTGTAAATTTCAGCTTGCCTGAGCAAACACACCTCAATTTTCAATGTCCGTGTAAGCTCATGGGAAACAGGGAACCTTCATTCAGTGGATTATGACATAAAATACTTCACAAGTCTTGACTTTCTCCCTTGGTTGCATAAAACCACTAATAACTCTGGTGGCGCTTAGCTAAAGTGCCAATTTAATCTTGTTGTGCGAACACAGTTACTTTGTTATTGCAACATTTTTGTTTTGACTGTTAACTGTTGCTAATATTAACAACTTACATCAGACTTGTCTGAAAATTATTACAGCTGCAATTACAACTTTATTTGGTTGAGTTAGTCTTGTGGTTTTGGGTCCCATCTTTCCAGAAACAACCTTTTTGAGATTCTTTTCTTACAATTGTAGAAATGTGACTCTGTATTAAGTTTTAAAAGTAATGCTTGCTCCTTTAATTTGCATTGTTCCCCAAAAATCTATGCCATTTTTGTCAATCAAAAATTAATAGCAAACTATATTTCTTTTCTGCCTTTTTGGGCTGGTAAGTCTGGAGTAATTAGGAAAAAGTCCAAGAATTCAAAAGCTCGTAATTGTCACTGAAATTGTGCTACAAAAAAATACATAAAATTTCAAAAGCCGAGCTTTCACATTGATCCAGCTGGACTACATTTCACACACGCACGTTGATTTGAGTGAATGTGGCACACGTGAAGTGAGGCTCATTTTGCAGCAAAAGTTTCTAAATTCAAGACTTTTCTCTCACTCCCTCAGGACCTCGTATCTCCACTCCTCCTGGTCCATATTCTTCAAATGATTTGAGCGTAGGTCTCAGGGAGAGGGAATTACTTTGGCTCCTTTTAAACCAGGCAGTGGCTGTTTTGCGAAAGGGTTTTAATTGATTTTGAAGTAGTAACTGTTGGGAATGCCTGTCACCGCCAAAACACACCAGACACACAGAAACCAAAACATCCTATTACCACATCAAAGGGCCAAGCGCCCTGCTGCCATCTATGTAAACCGAGGAGCCACTTTTGATAACACGCAGCATTTAATATAATGTTAATTTATTACCTCCCGTTCAGTTAATGACATTAAGTATGCGACAACTATTATCCTTTTAGGGGGAGGTATTGTTGCTTCGTCGTCATACAGAGATGCTTCTGCTGCAGGACGTGAGACACAGACTGAACCAAATCTCTGCCAACAGAATGTACGATTGAATTCTGTTCTCTCTCTGTCTCTCTTTTTTTTTATCACGGGAGGTGTTTGTCTGAGTGATAAGTCTCTTGCTGT
The DNA here is from genome assembly GCF_000485575.1 of Poecilia formosa. Classification (NCBI taxonomy): domain Eukaryota; kingdom Metazoa; phylum Chordata; class Actinopteri; order Cyprinodontiformes; family Poeciliidae; genus Poecilia; species Poecilia formosa. Next base: position 492,616 of record NW_006799955.1, read on the forward strand.
AAAGGCTCAGTCAGGAGTTCTTTGCAGTTCTGATATCAGTCTCCAGCACAGCATGGAGCTCAGCTCTGGCAGGAAGCTGCTTACCAACAGAAATACCAATTACTGCACACTGCATCATGACGTCTAATGGGCCTGCTGTGGCAGAGAGAGAGATGCACGGGATGAAAGGCTTGTTGCGATTTCTCTCACTGTGAAACCTGTATCAGAGCTTCTTCTGCAGCTTGTTTAGACGGTGTGGTTTCACAGGATCTAATGGTGATGCAGCCTTTTAAAATGGTTCTTATTGTATCATGATCTTTTTTCAGCTGAAACACTGCCCTATAAGCCAACATCTGCCGTTAAGTGATCGTAAACAAGGAATTAAATTAGCATCCTGAATTGCTGGTGAGCTTTCTCCCAGACTAGAATAGCTGGGGGCAGAGGTAGGTAGCCACAGATTTTACTCAATTAAGAGTAGCACTACTTCAGTATATTCTTTTATTGAAGTTGGGTGAAAAAAAAAAGTAGTCATCTGAAAATCATAGACAAAATATAACATTGTGTGCAGATTCTGGTGCTGTTAATAAAATGTAAAAATAAACCATCTCTTAATTCAAAGAACCCTCAAATCCTCAGTTTTTTTTAAAACATTTGAAGCAAATCTTTAAAGGAGGTAATGCATGCATGTTAGAATAATAATACTTCCAGAGTTTGACCATCTTTGTATAAAGCAAGCAAATTCATCATTTTGTGAAGTGGGTAAATGCAACTGAGTAAATGCAACCAGTTATTAGCCCTCTGCCTGACTGACAGTTGCAGGTGGTCTTGAGGACTTCCTGAACATTGAGCATTTAATGTTGGAAGATCCTTTCCTGATGTTGTCATGTTTATGCTTAGAAAGGACCCCACAAAACAACGATGAGTTGCTTTGCTGGGAAACTCAAAGCAGGAGCTTAAATACTGACGGAAGGGTCGGGAATGACAAAGGAAGCAGATTAACTAATCAGAGGCAACGAGGAACAGCTGTGACAGGAGGGAAACCGGGAAACTGAGGGAAAGGGACTAATTAACTAAAAAACAAATGAACTAAGACTCAAAGAAACTATTATAAATTCATATTTATTAGGAACAGAATGCAAGAATAAACAAAGAAATGAAACAAACGGATGGGTGAATGTGGAAACACATTTCTAACAGAGAGAAATTGGATGAGTTTGGAAAGATTCGTGCAACATAATTAAAACAAGGAAATAATCAAAACACAAATGAAAATTCTAAAGCACCCCTGGATCGTGACACATGTAGACTGATAATCAAAAGCTAAAAGCTCGATGAATAAAACTAATCAGTTGGGAAGTTATGAAAATGCTACAATCTTTGCAGCTTCTGAAAAAAAAAAGACTCAAAAATCTGTTCAAATGTATTTTTTATTTTTTTGGTGATGTTTTCTTTAATAACCAATTACCACCGATGTGACAGGGAAAGAGGACCTGGATTCACAATCAGCCGCTGCAGCTTGGAAGCATGCAGAGTTGCCCCTAGCAGAGACTGCGTGACATTTTAAAGATGCAGGGACATCCTGAGCAGCAGCCATTTACAGGTGGGGGAGATGAAGCAGAGATGGAAGAATGTGTGGCAAGACAGCAGAAGTGAATGGCAAATAATAAGGTTTTCTTCCTCATTTTACCCTATTTTGAAGTAGTGTTCTGTTTTTGCCTTTATATTTGAAGGTTTTCTCCTCCAAAAAACAAATCAAGAAAAACATAAATTAAAATGTTCTTTTTACATCCTCAGCAAAAAGAGAAAACATAACACTAAAGATACACCTTTTGTGACATTAAAACCAAAAACATCAGCGCTTCTGTCTCCTTTTTGTTCTGTATTTTGTTGTATATTTGGGTATTTATCAACCACTGTTGACTTTGTCAGCTTTGGTTGTTTTTAAAAGTGCTCTTGGATAAATATTGGCTTGACTTCAATAAATGTAATTAGGATTTGATGTGATAGATAATTAATTGCATGGTTTTATTTTGTTTGTAATATAAATACATATCTGAAATGTGCATCAAGCATTGTGTATTCAACTACCCAACGTCTGTACCATCTTTTCTTAAAGCTAAAGATGGATTCTTTGGGACACATTTCTCTGAGCTTTGTACACCCAGGGACTAACATTTCCTGCCTATTGTTGTATTCAAAGCATGTCAAACTCATTCAGATTGTACTGAGAAGGGGACTTATATGGATATGTTTCAATCTAAGCCATTACATTTAAGCTCTAACCCGTTTAGGGCAGCTGGAAAGGAAAACCAGTGTCCCACTTTCAAGTGGTTTGCAGATTTTCTTCCGGGGTTGTCCAGTATCTAGCTCCACCTGTCTCCCCATCATCTTTGATCAGCTTCTCTGTCCCTGCTGAAGAGTAACATTCCCATGACATTATGCTGCCGCTACCATGTTTCACTGTTGGGATAGCGTGTAGCATTAGTTTAATGTCAAATATAGCGTTTTGCATTCCCGCCAAAAATCTCAAATTTGGTCTCATCTGTTCAGAGAACCTTCCTCCACATGCTGTCTGTGTCCCCTACATTTCTTGTGACAAACTGCAAAGAGGTCTCCTCATTTCATCAGATATTAAACTACTACTTAATTTATTTTGTGGCTGTGACATGAGAAAATGTGATAAAGTTTAATTTTGCTGACTAATTTCGCAGAGGCTTGCTTGCTGCAGTACTTTTAAATAATACTCCCAGCGTCTGCTTCTCTAATTCTTTTAGATGTAGATGAGACACTAGACAGACTTGCAGTCCCTGACAGTGGAGCGGAAAAAAGGAAATGAACAGGATCAACAGAGAGGAAGCAGGAAAGGAGCAAAGGCATCTGTTGTTGAGTCATGCTCTCAATCATAAGTCTGTGGCTGGACCAAGTTCCTGAGATGTTGAAAGATGGGTGAAAATGTCAAACATCTGCACCCTTGGTGATAACCCAGTTAGCTTTAGCTTTAATTTCAATTAGCTGCAAAAAAAAAAAAAAAAAAAAACACATGTATTTACAACTCAGAGTGCAGTGTGACTGGAGGCTTGAAACGATTCATATTTTCAGCGTACCAGCAATTTTCTGCCCAGCTGAAATCGGAGTGGATTTTCCTTTGAATGGAAATTATGACAAATAGAGCAAAAATTGATTTATTGTGTTCGTTATGGCAAATAATTACAGTTTATAGTCTTCCAGTGTAGCTTGCATTCAATTTATTGAACAAAGAACCGCTAAACACTAAATAGCCTAATTTTAGATCCAAATGAAAGAATGCAAATTGTGCTTGTAGCTAAAACAGCTGTCTCTTCAATGCCTAGATCTGTTGTGAATGCAATCAACCAGAAACAGAGTGATGAATAGAAGAGAAAAAAATGCAGTATTGTGCAGATTATTGTTAGCTTCATTATACCTCCTACTTTGCTCTGCTATAGACCTAAAAATTAAATAAATAAATAAATAATACACCTCCATGCAGACTTGGACCAGACTCTGGGTCTGCCCTGAAGGCCCTTTCGGTGTCACCCTGCCAAACCTTTGCGATGTGACAGCCCTGCCTGCCACGGCATCCCACAAACCAGCTGCTCACAAAGAGCAGGAAGGTTGCCTGAGTGAGAATGAAAGAGACAGAAACGCTGACATTTCAACATGTGCTGTTTTCACCTGCCTTGATCGGTATCGTGAATGTCAGTCTTATCTGACGAATTTGCATTCTGAAAAGGTATTTTCTCACAAACTTACTTTTAACATGCCCATGGAGTTGGTTACCATGGCAACCTTGGAGGTTGTAGTCAGATTCTCCAGTAAACTGACATAAGCCTGACTGTAAACTAACTGACTAGTGGGACAATATTAGGACAGGAGGCTCAATCTATTGCACCCACTTGTAATTTTTTTTTTTTAATTACAGCTATCCCAAAACCTTCTAATAATGAAGATTATAGTTCCCTTCCTTATTGTTGACAGTTGTCATATCACTGATAGCTTGTAGGAAAGTGAAGAAATACTCAAAGTTCTGGAACCAATAATCAGATGGACCAAACATTTTAAATGGTAAATCTGTACTTGTATAGCACTTTATCAAGTCCACTTTATCAAGCACAGTGCTTCACACTACATTCAAGTCATTCACCCATTCACACACTGATTATAACCAGTTCCTGGACAGCTGGCCACAGCCTCTCTGGGGCAGTCTGATCTGGTCCTCTGACCATCACCAGCACGCGACACAAGTGAAGTGTCTTGCCCGAGAACACACTGAGAGAAGCGGACGGAGTGGGGCTCAAACAGACAACCCAACGATCGCTGGGCAAACTCCGACCATCGTCACCATCATTGTTACAATTGTTTAGTTCATTTTAGGTATTTAAAATAACGCAAATTGAATGTTTACGTCCTTGGAAAACAGTGCTATGCTAGTAGACGTTGACCAGCTAGACTTTCAGTACAATAACAGGTAACACACACACACACACACACACAAAAATCATCTTTGGAAGAAATTAAGAAATTGTTAAATTGCTAAAATCACCGAAATTCCTTAATCTACTCTGAGAGCTTCTGATTTTTCAATATTACACTCTTCTACACCAGGAAAGTTAACTGTTAATGGTAATAACTTCACAGAGCTTCACTCTGAAAAAGTGGTGCTGCTACAGCGATCACAGCTGGTGTCACTATTAAGGATTTCACATTACTACGTGCACTATTGATAAGGTAAAAGCCAATAATATAAAAGTCAAAAAAATAAAAGCCGATCAAAGTCCAGGTACTAAAGTACTTATGCACATTTATGAACTAAACAGTCATTTTGGATGTTACAATTTGTTTGTGAGTATTTGTTCTTTCCAAATCCAATTTCTGGATTCTGAGGGGCAATTTAGGCAATTGTTTTAGACTTAGATTTTAAAAATTCCAGCAGAGAATATGCACAGCAGAAAATAGTAGTATCTACTGCTGATCACTTAACCCCAGTTGGCTCAATAAAAAAGTGCTTAAATGCCATAAACCAAAGTTTGAACTGCAAAAACAACGTCTTGCCAGAATCACCTTCAAGCATATGAAAGGTTTTCTGTGTCATTGTCTTCCAAATTGAGTATGTGTACACTTTAATTGTCTCAACTGTTCTAAATCTAATTGTTTTGGGTTTGTGTCAAAACAAACTTTGACAGCACTAAGCTGTTATTTATTTATTTTTTATTTTTCTGAGAATCAGTATTTTCTAACTCAGAAATCATTATCTTTGTTATTTTCATTGGATTTATGTCACTATATTATCCGAAGTAGATAAAAAAAATAATAATAAATTAGCATAGTACTTGCTGTTTATTTGCTCCTGCAAAACTTGCATGAATAAAACACATTGAGATGCATTGTTACCATCGTCATGGCTAAACAGATGTTGACCCCTAAGCACTGTCTGCTTAAAAAGTTTTGCTGATGTCCTTTCGATCCTCTCATTAAATCACCTTGAAGTAAAAGCAGATCTTATGTAGTGTTTAAGGTACGCTACCTCTTATTGCCGTATGAGTGCACAAAAATATAATGTGTTAAATCTGAATGCATATTTGCATATTTGTTAGCGGTTGCCCAAGTATACAAATATTATTGTGGTTAAATTGCCAGCTCCTCAGTGGAACTGTGGAGTATTTGTCAGCTAATTAGCAACATGAGTTAGTGCTTCAGCAGTTGGGATGGCGCCTCACACACAGAGTGAGGCTGATGGGCGCAGCAGAGCGTCGGTGCTGCTGGTGGCTCGGGAGGGAGGAAGAGAGATGCATAATCTAAACCAGTGCTAATGAAGACATCAGCTATCTTATTTGGAGGCTCGCTGCCTGTCAAAACGGGCTTTATGGCGTGAATAAATTGCTCAGACAACAGAGAAACTGAGAGATTCAGCCGGAACAGTGAGGAATAATAATAATAGTAATAATAATAAAAAACTTTAAATCATTTTAGACTGTAAATACATAATTATCCCACTCCTATTTGGGGTAATGAAGACTTTATGGCATCGGACAGCTATTCGAATGTCCAGATCAGAACTAAAGAAAGCAGCAAACACAAACACAGATTGGTTCTGTTTGTTTGATGGATCTGTGTGATTTTAGCTTTGAGCTGATTTGTGTCATCTTAGTCTTTCCCTGCATAATTTGGCTGTGATGGCAAATACAGTAATCCACAGTAGCTGGGGGGTGGGGGGAAACGTGGCTTAAAGCAGCAAAGGCAGGCTAGAGTTTGTATTCCTTTTTATTTTTCAGTCTTCTTTCATTGGACTTTCTTTTTTTTACTAGGGCAAAATGACAGATGCAGGACCAAAACAAGAAGCTGGGCTGAGATATTGGTCTACAACATCTATTAAAATAATTAAATGCTGCCATGCAAGAGACAAAAGCCCATTACAACCTCGAAAAAGTAGGGCACAATTGTGAAGTAGAAAAGTACACATGGTTTTACTTTTTTTTTTTTTTATCAATAAAAATCTGAAGAGTATGGTGTAGATTTGTGTTCAGCACATTTGTGTCAAAACTCTGTAAACCCTTGTTTTGCTACAAGTTTTTCTGAAGTGCATCTCTACCAAATTTCTGCCAGTTTGTCTTAGCAAGATATTTCTTGCTCAGCCAGAAAGCAATTTGGAAGTTTTGCCACAGATAGTTGAATGGATTTAGCCTGGGACTTTGTGGACTGAAGTGGTACCAGTACTTTTGGAAAATCAGCGTAAGGTTGATTTTTCTTTTGCATGTTCCTTTCTTTCTGAGTCCTGCCCCTCTGTTATCTCATGTAATCAAAACTAAATTATCTGTAACATTACTCTTTAAAAAAAATAAATAAATAACATGATGAATGTCAGAATCCCTTCAGGAACTGGCCAACCAGCCACTTGCACTTGCACCGCAGATGGATTTCCCCTGCTTGCCAACATTTGTTGTCCTGCTCCTGATAACACAAGAGAAAGAATGAATTGTTCGGAAGCCGCTGACATTTTCCTCTGCTCTTGTCCCTTTCGCTAAGAGGCCTCCGGTTTGTGGCAGCTCTGCCAGATTCAAAACAAGATAACATCAAACTGTGCACAAACAGTGTTGGATCGGCTTAACTAGCAGTTTTCCCATTTCCCCCACACAGGAGAGTTCACATGAGCGGCTTCAGTCAGAAGTCACGGTTCATTTAAAAAAAAAAAAATGTTCTGCTGCGGCTGAAATCTCACACATCCTTTCAGAGCCCACTGAAGTTCTTCATATATTGTCAAAGCAACAAACTTTCCTCCACTTTGTTCATATTTTATGGAATACAAGTCCTCTGAAATGTGTGACTGTAGTGTAAGACGAGCTAAAAAAGAACCAGGGACTCTTCATAATTTTGGAAGTCTCCATAGTGGTGCTGTATTTAGGTATGGGAAGTAACTCCCACCATGAGTCAGCTGGTATTCACACTTTTCACATGTTGCCGTCAATGTCGTGCCTTCGCTTCTGGTATGTTGTTATTCCTGCATGATGCTATTGTGAATTAAAACTGTTAACGATCAGAACAAGCAACACAGGAAGGCGTCGATTTCATGCTAAGAGCTTCAGCGGTTCTATAAAAGAAGCGCAGACAGGTTGTTATCATTTTATCAACTCTGGAGACTTGCTTTAAATCCCCAAATGACTAATCTGTTTCGTGTTTGTCAGCTGGATGGAAATATCTTTCCTGTCTTGTTAAGCTGTGTGGCCTCTGGAGACTAGGCAAGATGGAAGGAGAAATATGCTCAATCAAGACTCAGTTTAGCATCGTTGCTGTATTTTTTTTTTTTCATCCACCCACTGACACAACAAAGACAAAAACAAGAAAATGAAAAATTGGAAAAAAGGATAGCAGCGAAAAAAAAAAAAAAGATGTAGTGACACGTCTCTGTGCATGCAGCATGATACTGAGATTTGAACATTTGTTTCCTGTCTAGGAAAACGTGGCAAAATAAAAAAGCCAAATTAATGAAAAATTTGAGTGGCAGCATGTGCATGTACACAGGTAAATGTAAAAGATGTGCTCACAATTGGGTCATCGTGACAGGAGGAGCCCAGACAAAGCAGATTCATTCAGTTTCCATCCGTGTAGTTGCGTCTGTGAAGACCAAAATTTTTTTTTTACTTTATTGAGAGCTCCCATGACAGCGAGGAGAACAGGCTATTACTTCATATTGCGCCATTTAAGGCTGTTTTTATTTTGGACTCTCAAGCTCATTCTTGCCACACAGCAGCAGCAGCAGCAGCAGCAGCAGCAGCAGCAGCAGTCCTGGGGGATAACAATCAGGCCTCGACAAGGAAAAGCAGATGGCTCTGAACAGTTTATGGAGTAGTCTGTGAATTCATGAACTTGTGTGTTGTGGTGGAGTTCGACAAATGAAGTAATACTCTGGAGTGTTTGCTTGAACAAACCCGTCAGTCATGCTTAGTCCTCTCTCCCAAATGCCATTGTTTGAAATGGCATTTTCTCTTAAAACAGGAAGATGCGGGATTATAAGGCTTTTGTTATGACTTTTGTGTATGATCCCATGTGTCCAAATGTATGCAATTGTGAAGAGTAAAGCATAAAACAACAAAAAGCTTGCTATAAAAAGGACTTATCCAGATTTTCATAAAACGTTTCTGAGTCCACAGCATGGTGGTGGCCTCATGCTCATCTTAAAGTAACAGAAGTTACTTCTTAGTTATACACAAATAGTAAAAAAAGAGAGTATGTGTAAGTTCAAAATACCTGAGTTTGAAGGTACTTTTACCTGTTTTTACCCATTAGTATTTGTGCTGAGATACTTGGTTTGCTTCCTGACGCCACTTTGGTCTTCCCACATCTCCTTGTGTGGAGTTTTTTGTTCTTTCTTGTGTTCTGGTCTGTATTTGGTTTAGGATCTTAGTAGTTTAAATTCTTTTTTTTTTTTTTCTTTGATTAGCATATTCATTTGCTCGGGTTTAGTCTGCTCTGTTTTTTCTAATTTTAATCACCTTCCTTCAGATTTCCAGATGTGTTTCTTCCCCAGCTTCACCACATTACCCTAATTAATCACGTCTGCACTGGATATTTTCTGTTTCCTCACCTTCCCACCAGATTCTTCATTGTTGGTTTCCTCCGTGCCAGTTTTCTTGTTGCTTTGCTTTATCCGGTCAGTTATTCTTCAGGCCTCTCACACCAAGTCTAGTAGTTTAGAAACGACTGCAAGTAGAGTTCACTTAGTAATAAGGTAATGTCTGAAGGCAGTTGCAAAGGAATTTACTGAGGAGTATCAGAGGCTGAAAACAACTGCACACCACACGTTTTTAGATTATTTGATGTTAGTTTTTAAATAAATAAAAATAAATCAAATTTTTTTTAATTAATTTGTTAGTTGTTTTTTTTTTTTTTTTTTACTTACACATAATTATTCACTATTCTTTTAGTGACAGCATGTGATGACAGTGTTTGTTAAAACAGAAGGAACTGAAAACATTTCATGGTTGGAGAATTTTAAATCAGATGCAAAAAGTCAAGCTGGGAAACACTGGCTGCTTTTCTGTGGTTACAGAGCGTCAGTGCTTTTACTTTGGGAGAACAAGAGCGCCATCTGGTGTTCAAAAAAATGATGGAAGTGAAAAAAGTAAAAAAAAAAACCTGCAGCTTCTCATTCACGCTAAGAGCGTTAGGGAGTACTTCTAGGCCTTGTCATTTCTTTTAGAGCAAAAGTAGCATCAGAGAGAAAGATAAACCTACGAGGAAGCAGGATGTGGGTCTGAGTTTAAAAAAGAAAAACTGGATGAAGTTGAGGTAAGAGGAAGCAGCACCTCTGAGAGGCAGACATTCAGAGTTTAGCAGACGTGTTATGTAATTCACACAGATGGCAGATTGGGGGTTTCTCCTCTCTGAATGTTATATCACTATGTCTGCCTTGCATTATGCTCTATTTCAGAAGACTGTTTAGGGCAAACCTTGGTCGCTCATGTTGGCAGTGGTGGTGTTTGTCTAAGATGTGAGTTGGACTGGTCATTGTTAAACTAAGCTTGACTATATATCCATAACCAAAATGTCTTTTGAAAAGTGAAGGTTTTTCTCTTATCGCCTTTTGAATCGCATTGCAACCACAAACGTTAATAGAAGTTTTTAGGAAACATTTTACCCCATATGGGTCATGAAAGGTCAAGGGAAAACTTATTTCACTAATTTTAATTATATGTACATCATATATTTTGCTAGTATCAGCTTATGCAGGGCTTCATGGAGGATGGAGATGTTCTTAGAATCGTTGCCTCAATGCAGGACAATTTAACAAATTATTGCTGAGACATTTTAACTGATGCACCACATGATGGCGCTTTGGGAAAAGGTAGTTGATCACTGGAAAGAAAGTAAAATAGTTGGTACCATGTTCCTATCAGATAGTTCATCTAAACCAGATGGACAACTTCCAAAAACAAAACCTACCTGACATGTAAATCAGTTTTGCTTCCTCTGTAGTGGAACCTGTGTGTACTTCCTGACATCATTGTTTTCTTTGTTGAAGGCTTTATTTGCATCAGTGATGGTAAAGCGTTAGGTGGTTAAGTTGTCATTTAAGTTAGACCTTTGCTGTGTTTGAATTGAGATTTAACATTAGATTTACTGAACATAATTTTTGGTCTCGACACAGAGAGTTGAGAAATGTATTTTTTTGTATGTTTTGCATTTGGGTAAGATTTAAAAATTGTATTTCTTCCTACTGTGTTCCTGAAATTTACATGAACATTCAGATGAATAAAAAAATAAATAAATAAGAACATATAGAAATACATTAAATAAAAGATTTCTTTCTTTTTTCTTTTTTTTTTGTTGATCTAAACTATATATGTGGCCTACTTTCTGAAGAGCATAAAATAAAAGGGTGTGTCCAGCATTTCTTTTCCTCAGGAAGACATTGACAGACTTGAAAGAAAAGCCAGTTTATCTGTTCCAGCTTGAAAAACTATTTCATCACAGCTTTCACTGATGATCAATCAGCACCCATGGGGCAGAGCACCAAGCCGCTTATGTGAAATCATATCTGGAAAGAGATCAGCAGAGATAACAACTAACCCAGTTACTTACCGGAAACATTCATGGGTTTAGTAAAGATGGCTATTACTGACACAGTACTTTGTAAAATAACTTATTTTATTATATTTTTCCATTTTACAACTAGAAACGTCAATGTGTTTTATTTAGATTTATTGTGATAAAGTGTACAATTATTAAGGAGAAGAACAATGGTCAAATGTTTGTTTGTTTGTTTGTTTGTTTGTTTTTAAATATGTGGCATAGTTTTGTATTCAGTCACAATCTTTTTTCTTCTTTTTTTTTGAGCTTTCAAAGTTTTTTCTTCCGGAACAGCACTGAATTTAGTTCACACCCTGCTCTGGCAGGCCATAACCAGAGATTGTGGGCCACCAGAAATGGCATTTATCTGATTGTATGCAGTCACAATTCCAGTCGTTAGTACAAATGTGCACAAATCTTTATCTACAATGTCGAAGTTTCACAATTGTGGTGTTTCCATTTACTAATAAATGAAATTAATATCACATGTGAATAAGCTCGTTCATCCAATAAATCATACAAAAATCATGGCAGAGACAGATGCAAAAAGATACATAAAATATAGTCATAATTGAGTCAAGGTGCTAGAGCTCATCATCCATCAGCCATTAAAGGAGACACTGACGTCGTAGTTTGGGTTTGTGTGATGTTTTGGGGGAAGTTGTAGTCTGTTATTTTACGTAAGAGCTATGGATTAAACAGAACTTTGCATTGCACAGTTCAAATAAGTTTATGAACTGTGCAATGCTGTGAGAGCTCTGATGGGGCCAGCTGCACATTGTCTGAAAAACAAACCATCATCCTCCTACTACTTGTTCGTATTGTTTTTGCCTGTAGTAACATCCGGCTATCGATCAAGTGACTCGTGTGTCCATTGCAGTTTTAGAAAAATACATCCATTTTGATACGGTCATAAAACCACCTCATCTTAGCGTAAAAAAAACATTTGATCAAAAAAAGTGAATTACTTCAAAATTGGTGCATTTCCGTTAAAGAAATGTACTTTTGCAATTTCAGTTTGTGCAATTTTATTGTTAATAAAAGCTGTGGATAGTGTATAGGCCATAAATATTGATTATTGTCTCATCTGTCTGAGTTGGGATTGTCTCGAATGACAAAGCAGTTTCTCACTTGAACTGTGGATCTCTGCATCTCCTCCAGAGTTACACTATGTAACAGATCTACTGAAGCAGTGTTTTGTTATCTCTAAGGAGATTAAAAAAAAGAAGAAAAACCACAGAACAAGCTCTTTGTGTAGTTTCTCACATTTTTCATCTTAAAATAGAAAATCAAAATTAGAACTACTAGTATAATTCTCTCTGCTTAATATGCAATAGTTATGTGGTGTTCTTCTCCTTCTTAGCAAAAGTTAATGCAATAACTAAGCTGTTTTACTTCCTCACACAAATGGACTGATAGAGCTGCTGTCTGGATTAATAGAGCAGGGAACTTAATTATTGACTTTAATTTGCTTGCCCCACCTTATGCAGCTCCCTTAGTATGTTTGCAATTATACACAACAAATGGAAACGTGCAGAAATTCATATCCCAGATCACATGGATTTGTTTTACATTTACTAAAAAAGGAACGTGGCTTGCCACAAATAAGCAAAATTGTGGTGTTACTGAAATTTAAATTAAATCTAAATCTAGATTTTTTTAAGTTGCTGCAAAAGTAGTTCTTGACCAATGTCTCCCATCTACAGTGGACATTCCTTCATGAGGAAAATAAAACCTAAAACAATGTGGTTGCATGCTTCTGGACACCCTTAAACTCGTACTTTGTTGGAATTGGAATGACTTTTGATTTTACTTAAACATTCGTGATATCTAGGTAAGTGTGTAGCAGAATGCCACATCTTAACTTAGCAATAGTTTCACACACTTCCATGCAAAAATTAAACAGATCTATCAAGTGCATCTCCTTCAGATTTGTAGTTGAATTTAGTTTCTGTGTGAAGCTTGATTTCTTTTTGTTGGTTTTGATGTTAGCATTTGATTCTTGTTCTGCAAAAAAGATAATAGCCCTCTTCCTGTTTGCTGTTCTAAGTAACCACTCAATGTTCTGCCTACACTGAGCGGTGGTTGAAACTGTTCTCCGCCTTGACTAAGGCAGTAGTTTCAGTAGAACAAAATCGGCCCTAAACCGTTATGATGGAGCCATCATGTATTTTTGCAGCAAAAATACCTTTTGAAATCGAGTCCAAAAAAATTACCCTCTATTCCATATTCCATCAGGTCATAATTTCACCACATGCTTTCAGGAGACCATAAAAGTTTTTTTGCACAATTTTGTCATACCAGCTTGATTTTATCCCGAGAAACAGATTCCATTTTGTCACCCTACCTACTCTTAAATGTATGAGTATAGACAACTGTTGTCAATACAGCTCATTTTAGGCTTGTAAACTTCCCTGATAAGCATTTTATTCATCAGTCTTCACTGGTCTACTTTAGCATTTTCGGATGTCTTTTTATACCGCTTTCCTGACAACTGATAAGTTTCGTCAGGGAGACCCCTCAAATGTTTTGGAAATCTCTGAGGACCACGCTGTTTTGCTGTGAGACACAACTGAGCAAAATGTTCCGAAAAATCTTACAAAAAAAAATAAAAAATCTTGTTTGGAGTTCATCAGAGGCACTTTTTTGTAATTTAACCAATATTTTACCAGAAATACCCTTGAGATAAAATCTCTTTTTCAAATCAAGTTTATTTGTATAGCAAATTTCAGCAACAAGGCAGTTCAAAGTCCATTACGTCATAAAAACATTAGACATTGACCAATTATGAAACAAGCAATAAGTGCTACATGAAATGCCATCATCAAAATTATCAAGGATCATCATGAAGAATAGACTTCAACCAGAAGACCTGAGTGGTCTTAAAGGAAAATATGTTGGGGATTGAAAAAGTGGCTAAAAAGCGGCTAATAACAAACAACACAGCAACCTTCAATTCTCGTTGAGAGCAGGGCACATTTACACTCCAATCTGTCCATTTATGTGCATGTGCAGTTCTCAGCCAGTCCAGTTTGCTCTTTGTTTGACACAGATCTCTTGACTTGTGTTTTGCTGTAACTCTATGAATTTTCCAGAACCGTCCAGGCGGAACCTCTCAAGATTTGGCTGTTTAGAGCAATTAAGCAATTTGTTATTTCCACATCTCTAAATATCTGAATTCCTTCCAGGCTTTCCAGATCAGAGTGGAATTCAAACACAGTACATTTGATTTTGATTTTTTTTTTTAAACATGCTGTAGTGCAAAACAGCCAGACAACATAATTATTAACTATTAAACATAATTTTAATCCTCTTCAGATAAAACAGCAACTACAGATCTTTAATGTATCCTGGTGATAAGCCATTCAGTGATTTTATAATCTAGTAAAAGTATTTCAAAGTCTATTCTTGGAGCTACGGGGAGCCAGTGTAAGAACTTTAAAACTTTGGTGATTTGCTCTGTCTTCCTGGTTTTAGTGAGAACATGAATAGATGCGTTCTTGATCAGCTGACGCTGTCCGAGTGACATTTTAGGCAGACTTGTGATAATGCTGTAGCAATAATCAATGCAACAATGTGACATTAGTCCTTAAAAAAAAAAAAATCAGATATGATCTCATTTGTTTGGATTTAAAAAAAAAAAAAAGAAAACTAGTATTGTAACATAAGCATGCTGAGTTAACATGCATGTAGGCACCTGCAAATGTTGGCTATTTTGACAGAAGCTGCTGTTTGTGGGTTAAACCAACACGGATGTGAAAACTATGCTGTGTCAATTCCAGAAATGCTTTTATTTGAAAAAAATGTAAATATTAAATAAAGTCATTGCCACAAGAAACAGGTTACACAAACACCCACTCTGTCTCTCAGCAACACAGTGAGCTGAATGACTTGCATAAGAAATGTTAACATCATCAGATTTGGTCATCAGAGTTGCAAAATAAGAGAAGCGATAATGTGCACACATGCAGGTTTTAACCCACACTGCCTTGCAAGCCTGGGTCTTTCTCAAAAACAAAAAAACAAAAATGTAACGATTGTGAGAATGTCTGTCACAAAAGCTGCTTGCATAGTGTCTACCATCATATGCACAACCGCAGAAAACTTCCGCTTCTTCTTTTTTTTTTTTTTGCAAGGATTTCAAATCTTACCACATTTCATGACATGCTGCTGGTCGGGACATGCAAAGTTTCAGATGATTTCCAATAAAAAAAGAACAAAAAAAATCCACAGTTTTTACACTTTGTAACATAAAATAAGAAAGTTTTTGAAGCTGCACAACCACAAACAAAATCTGCTGTCTACCTCAACTTCCAGTTTGAAACTGAAAAAAAAAAAAAAAAAGAGTGTGTAGAGAGACTTTAGCTCCAATCTGAGAAATGCTTGTTTCATTTCAGAGTAGTAACTCATTTTAATTATTCATAAAAGCTAAGATATCCCAAGCAGCATAGAAAGTAAAACTTTTTTTTCTGTAACAATCATAACAGATTTAATAATAATAAAAAAATGTTCAAAATAAAAAACAAAAATTTACATTTTAAAAACTTTTTCATATCCTTCTTAGACTTAATAAGAGATTTATTTGTCTGTACATTGCTCTAGTTTCACTGATTCAGAGCTAAGAGTTTATGTCCAGGGGGACCTGTTCCGTCCAGAGAGGATGACCTGATTTCTTTTCTCCTGGAGTCTTTTTCCTGCACAGCTTGCACGAGAGAATTGTTATGATGCATAAGCAGATTAAGACAGTTATTGCATATATTGGTATCCAAGTAGTGGCTTGCCATGTCAGATCAGTCGTGGCTTTGGCGTGCCCTGGAAGAAAGTGGCAATAAAAGAACAAGTCTCAACATTTGTGATTTTGCAACACCCAAGAAGAAAACTAGCTCAGTGGTAAAGAGAGCTTACCCTCTGCAGCAACAGTCACGTTCAAATTTCCAGACTTTTCCACTGCATGCTTCTGCCACCCGTCACCAGGAGCGTGAATCCACTCCTCTACCTCACAGAAATACATGCCGCTGTCTTCCGCATTAGACTTTAAAACCGTAAGGTCAAATTGGCGAGGGGAGGGGTGATCATATCTTACAACGGCATTCTTGTCGCTGGCTTTTAAGGTAGAATTTCTGTAAACTGTGAATATGGTTTTATCTTCGGTGCCTTGCTGCCGAAACCATGTGACGTGGAACTGGGATTCATTGCTGGATTGTTGGGTGATGTGACAGGGAATGGAGAAATCCTCTGCAATGCTTATGTTCATCTCTGCCTCCATTTTTCCAACGGACAATTGTTTTGCTGTGAGAAAATGCAGAAAAGGATACTTTGAGCAAATACTAGTTGAATGCATTAATAAGGCAAAAACCTAACTCCCTGGGGAAAAACAAAAAGTTAGGGGGATTAAATGACTTTGCAACAAAGAACACGATAAGAGAAGAAAAATATACATAGGCGCAGTGAGAAGTAGATTGTGCAATGAAAAAAATACTGAGAGAAAAGTGTTATAAGACAACAGTCAGAAAAGAAGTGGTCATCTTGAAGAAGTAGAAATACAGAAGTCAGGTTTTGCAACACAAGTAAACAAAAGTCATGCTGACATGATCTACAGATAGCCCTTGTGGGGAACCACCTGTGAATGATTCTCAACAGTACACCTATCTTTTTTTTTTTTTTAACTCTACTCATGTTACATTTCTAGAGAACAAAAGCAATATTGTATTATTCAGGTACATATTGTACATTAATCTACTCCATCTTCAAAATGTAAAGTATGTCGCAGAAACACTCTTGCAACATTAATTTACATGCATTTTGTATCATTAGAACTACACAATACATTTTATTATATTTTGTGTGACTGACAAAACAAATATGAGCATCAATGTGAAGAAGGTAAAGAATACATGGGTTTAAAGTTCATCATGGTCTAGTATCAAGCCCTATTTACACCAAAACCCCTCAATTAAATCCAGTTCTGCTATTTGCTTGTTTTCTTCAGTAGTGACATGGGAGATGGTTTGTTGATGGGAAGACAAACTGAGGTGAACACAGGTTAGACATGGAAGGGATTTTGTTCAGCGGTTGTAAAGCACTTGAATCTGGATTTTCACCTTACAGCTGAATAAGAACCCTTAGTGTATAGTCAGAGATACAATGGAATGGTTTAGGTCAGAGGTCATGGATGCGTCAGAATATAGTCCAGACCTATTTTCTGTTTAGAATTTGTGGCCAAATATGTTCACCTGTGCTCGCCATCTTATTTGATTGAGCTTAAGCTATTTTGCAGAGATGAATGAGAGGATATTTCAGTCAACATCTTTGCAAAGCTGGTAAGAACATGTCTCAGAATACTTGCAGCTGCATATGCAGTTTATGGTAGTTTCACTTCACAATTATGCTCTACTTTCTTTATGATTATCACATGAAATACCAATAAAACACATTAAAGTTTGTGTTTGTAATATGATAAAATCTCTCTCTCTTTCTCTCTCTCTCTCTCTCTCTAAACATGCAGTGTATTTTAAACTTTTAAATGCAGCCATTGGATATAAATAAGAAGGGACGAATGTAAAATACATCAGAATCAGAAATTATTAAAGAAAATTAAAATTAAGAAAATAGAAACTTACCTGGTTCAATGACATTAACGTTTGTGGTCGAATTTTTTTTTGAGAGTAAATACCATTCTCCCCAGGGATCTTGTTGGTACTCCTCCACCTTGCACATATAAATGCCTTTGTCTAAAATTCTGACTTGCTGAATAGTTAGTTCAAAAGTAGGTCCTTCAGTGTGCTTCATGCTGATCCGTTTCATGTCACTCTCTTTGATCTGTTTCCCAAACGTAATGATGCCATTAAGGTCTGAGGTCAGAATGGTCCTACTTCCAGCATCTTGTTGAAGTTCCCAGGTGACAGCGTATAGAGAAATCTCAGATGTTCTTGAGGTAACTTTGCAATCAATTTGTATGTCAGTATTTATTCTTTGGACAATGATGTGATTGGAAGATATGGCAAGTTTGCTTGCTAGAAAGGTGAGAGACAAATAAGTACAGGTACAAAGGTGAAAAGCTGAAAGCAAAACTACAAAACAAGTCATCAAATTTCTGCATTACCTGGATTTTGCACTTGCACATTCACCAGATTGGATGGAGAAAGCTTTTTGTAAACGTTATGCTGGAAAACTGACACCATACATTGGTATTTTCCTGCTTCCCTGTGGCTGGCACGAAGGATTTTCAGATTGTGCATGACGGTGTTACCCTGGTTGTCCACCTGCACTTGGTAACGGTACTGGTCTCCAGACCAGCTGATGGAACCATTTGAGTATAGTACCACTATGGTATTTAGGTTGGAGTCTTCTGTCTCCTTGCTCCAAGTAAGAGTCATCGGCACACGTGGACCTGATACTTTGCACATTAATTGTACGTCGTTTCCCACAGTCACCGTAGGCTCTCGATTTCTCAGTGCCATCTTTACCGCTGACTCTAAGACACAAATTGAAATGGAAAGAAAAAAAAGATAAATCAAATTGATAAAGTAATATATCTTTAAACTTAAAATTATGTATTTATTTTTTTGTATTTATTTATTTATTTTTTTTACATTTTCTTGTGTGTAATATTATAGTTTGACCAGATGTTGGTTAGGGGGACTAAACCCCCTAACCAACTCCTCATAACTCCTCATAACTCACTAGAGGAGTTATGAATGACTAAGTTGAGCAACCAGGGAACCTTGATAATTTATTTTAACCTAAAGGCAATCTTGCAACAGGCCATCCAGCATCTAACCGTGTCATGAAGAGGTCAGGATACCCCCAGCATTACAGCTACTACACCATTTGTAGCTGTGGTGGTTAAGTGTGGTGCATCTCCACATTCATATTTGCACACGAAAAGTTCAGTCCTAGGCTCATCTGACCAAAGTGTGTGGTATTTCTGGAACAGTTGGTATACTATGTGACCACTAAATGTCTCTTTTTGTACAATAGTTTGTCTGATGTGTCACAGACAGAAAGTATATCTTTATTAATCAGCTGTCTTAAAATAAAAATGTGTAGGTTTCATCATTTATCTTGAATAAACTGTGTAAAACAAACACACACGTCTTACCAATAGACTTCACATTGACGTTGACATTTGTCGTCTGGCTTTGGGTTTTGCCGTTGGGTTGCGTTTCAGAGACAGTGCACTCATAGGTACCCGAATCAAGCTCTGTAACATCAGCCAGCTCGAAGACAAATTTGTTCGTCGTCGGACGCGTCACTCTCACCTCACGACTTGTAAAAGCCCCTGCTTTATCTGTGACACCGTTCTCATTTAGACTGATGATGGTGGCAAACAAAGATGACGTGGAAAGTGAGGCCTTGCGTTTCCAGGTGACAGAGAGCTGACCTTTGACCCCATCAGCTTCACAAATAAGCTTTAATTTCTCTCCTGGAGCAGGAGGTTGCGTCACGTTTTCCATTTTGACTGAGAGTCCACTTTCTGTAAGCAGATAAGGCAGCAGATGTGACTGGGTTTGACAGAAAATGATGATAGAAAGCAAATTGTTATCAACTTTGTCATCAGCAACCTCTCATCACTGAAAACTAATGTATACTCCTTTGCAAAAGAATTTATTAACTTTGAATACTTTCACTTTTTCACTTTTTATTATCTTAGAACCACAAATTTGGAGTATTTTTAATGAGTTAAACAATTTCAATCAATTCTAGTTTGATAGACACAAGCAGAATAAATTGGAGGATTAAAGAGAAGTAACATGTTTTCTCAAGTTTTTTTTTAATAATATGGAAAACGTGATTTATCTTGGTATTATACCTGAGTCCCCACTTTGTAGGATAAACTCAAATATCCATATCTGAGTTGCAGTTATCTGAGTGCAGGCCTGTTTGTCTTTGCAAAATCAATCAAACTGAGTATAGTTGGATTATAAATCTCTGTGAATGGCAGTTTTTAAGTCTAACCACAAGTTTTTGTAATATGATGAAATATCTATCCATCTCTCTCTCTCTCTCTCTCTCTCTCTCTCTCTCTCTCTCTCTCTCTCTATATGTATATATATATATATATATATATATATATATATATATAAGTATATATATATATACATATATAAACATACAATGTATTTTAAAATTCACCTGATTTGTATTTTAAAATTCACCTGATTTGAATTCTGTAAAACTAATCTCCTATTAAGCACTTTTTGTTATCCAAGTATTAGTCAGTATATCCAAACAATAATCAACTCGCCCTGCGCTGTGTTGATGTTAAGTCAAGCAGAAAGGGCTGAGCTTTTAACAAGTTGATGTTGAAAGTATGTTTTTAGCTGCAGACACATCTTTTGCTATGCTATGTTATTTCAATTTAGGCAGTAAAATGTTTATTTTTTACATTTTAAAATAATAATTAAATTATTTGTTTATTTTCACATTTTAATTTATTTCTAATATATAATGTCATGTTTGCTGTGCATTTCTGTTTTATATACTTCAATTATATTCATGTTAAATGGGCTGAAGACAAATGCAGGTCACCCTTTCAGATTTTTTAATTAGCAAAATGTTTCACACCATACTTCACATTCCAGCTACATCACAGTCGACTACTAAGTGGTGTTATCAGTTAAAATTAATCACATTAGAGTACCTTCTTGTGCAAAAAACAGCGTGTGAAGGGGCATGAATCATTTTTACAAGGCACTGTCTAGGAGTTAAGGATAATTTATGCAAAGATTTAGTTCAGCTTGAGTTCATCTCAACCAACCTGGAGTATAGATGTTGATGTCCATGGGCTGGGAGTCTTGATCTGCTCCTTGATTAAAGTTTCCGTCTTCTCCTCTCTCCTCTGGCCATGCCCTGCAGCTGTAACTCCCTTTATCCGTAGTTTTCACTGGCTTTATCCTGAGTTGGTAGTTATTATTCAAAGTCCGCGTGGCTTTTAGCTCTCCATTTCTCTCTCTGTCGATATATTCTTGCCTCACAGTCAGAATGCCTGTAGGGCCGATTTTGGCCAGCTCAATTCCGTTCCAGAGCCACGCTACGGAGAAGAACCGTTTTGCGAGGTTCTGTGCATTTATGCCACAAGAAAGCAACAGCTCCTGCCCCTCCTGGACTGCATTCTGTGCCGAAATACTCACTTGCACAGCCGACATGCTTGTCACCACTACAGAGGATAAAACAATACAAAACGCCATGAACTTCTTTATTGAGAAGCCACAAAAATATGCTAATGAGTGCTGATTCATTTCAAGACATGCCACTTAGTTCAGGGCACTAATTAAGGTAGGTTAAATGGTTGCTTCATCTTACCTTTTGCTTTGACTGTGAGGGGAATTTTCTCTGCATCCTTCTGAGAAATCTTGTACCAGGAACGATCAGGATCTTGGATCCACTCCTGAGCTTGGCAGTAGATCTGACCCTGGTCTGACTGCTCAAGCTCAGCAATATTAAGCTTGTACGTGGCCTCATCTAATTTGTCTAATCTAATGGCTTCATCTCTGTAGCGCCGCTCAAAACCCTCACCTGGAGCCAGTGTGAAATCTCTGTCCAAAGAAATGATCGGTTTAGCGTCTTGTGCCCCTTCTTTATGGAGGTACCAGGCGAAAGCCAGATGGACGTGCTGGATGGTGTTGGTGGAGGCTTGGCATGTCAAAGAGAGAGCTTCCCCTTCATCATAGCTCAGTGAGGTGGGGGGGTCAGTGGATGTAACACTTAGGGAATTGTCAATCACTGTAGCAATGCAAGAAAGATAGACATTGTACCATTTACATTTTATAGCCATGCTTACAGGTGTTGCAGCTAAAAGAATAACTAGTTACCTTTAACGACTGTCTTTGCAGAGTAGACTCCATTGTATGTATATTCTGGATTGACTACGGTGCATTCATATTCCCCGTCATCCTCCTTCTGTAGGTATTGTATTTCAAATATGATTGAGTTTGAATCAACATGTTTGATAGAAATCTCATTTTTTCGTATACGAGACGAAAAACGAGCATAGCTAAAGTCTGACTCTCTGGTGCTCATGACATTGATTTCTTGAAAGGGCTTTGCAGGATCTTTCATGCGAATCTCAAAATCTTTTTTAGAATTGGGGTTGGAAAATCCACTTGCGTTGCAGGAGATGGAGAGCAGAGAGCCGACCACACGATACAGGGGCCCAGCCTGAATCTCAGTGTTCACTTGGGCCTCTAAGGAACAAAGCAAAGCCAAAACAGAGATAATGAAATTAGTAATAGGTAATGATTGAGGGTTTTTGAAACTAAAGCTCTAGTGGCTACATTGGCTTGTAAAATATGTCTGCTTGATGATATAATGAATGGACAGATGTGAGGCAAACGTGTACAAAAGACTTGTGGACTTGGAAAGGCATAGCTCTAAATTTATTTGCAATTGCATTCCCTCTAATTACTTCTATAGGATGTTTAAATAATGTTGAATAGGAAGTAATATGATCCATGTTTTTTTTCCAACAATAATTTTTTAAGTGCTATTTTCATTCACCCCATTTGCCCTGGCATCATATAATTCTTTGTAAATACGGTCTAACTTTGTGCAATTTAATCTCAGTATAAATCCAGGAGGTTTGAGAAAGTCTTGTAGGTTTGTTTGAGCAAACAGCATCATGAGGATCAGGGAACAGGGCAGACTGGTCAAGGGGTTAAGTTGTAAAGATGATTAAATGGTGGTTAGGTTATATAAACAACATCCTTCAAAACTGGAAAGCATAAGACACAAGACATGGCTAAAACATGGCCATCCACCAAAACTAACGGTAAGAATTAACCACAGAAGCAACCAAGAGGCCTATCTTAACTCTGGAGCAACTGCTGAGATCTATAATTCAGTTTAAATAATCTGTCTACAGAAACTATTAATCATGCTCTTCACATATCTGGCTTTAATGGAAGATTGCAAAAAAAAAAAAAAAAAATTTTTGAAAGAAAACTGAAAAATAGTTAAACATGGTGGTAGAAACATTGGACTGTATGACAGCTTTCCCACAGCAGAGACAGGGTAGCCGGTCAAAGTTGATAGGAAGAAGGACGGAGATGTTAGAGCAGGGGTGCCCAAAGTTGGTCCTCGAGGGCCGGCATCCTGCATGTTTTAGTTCTCTCCCTGGTGGTAGCAACAACCTTTTCAGCAGGTCAATGTTCTTCTTAGGCCTTCTAACGAGCCATCATTTGATCCATGTGCGTTAAACCAGGGAGAGAACTAAAGCATGCAGGATGCCGGCCCTCGAGGACCGACTGTGGACACCCCGTGTTAGAGACTCCGAAGCACTTGAGACTGGAGGTGAATGCCCTTATATGGTATGTACACAGACTTCCCAGCAAGCATCATAAACAAGACACGATCATTTCTGTATTTCAACAGAGGTCTGAAGCAAGCTTGACTCATACAGACCCTTTTTCAGTTATTGAGGTGATGAGTATGCATGATATCACCAAACAGGAAGTGCTTGGCTGCTGGAAGTCCAATCTACCAAAAAACAAAGTGACTGACTTCCCTCAGCTGAGGATATCAGCCACAGCAGGTAGTGGAGTACATTGTCCCGCATATTGAGGGAAGCGTCAAACCTATGACCTGGAGACAGAAGGCTAAGCAGCATCAAATGTAGAACATTTGACTGAAACTTCCTCCCAAAGGCTTATGAACTCTCTGCTTCACTGAATTATCCTTTTTTGGTATTTTATCTTTTTTGCCTGTCCTGTGACACCAGCTCCCAACATGTTATTTTATTTCTTGATACCTAATATTTTATGTTAGTTTTATTGACTTTATCTATAGGTGTATTTTTTGTTACCATCTTGCTTTAAGAGTACATCACTTGTCTTCTGTCGACTAGTTAAAAACTGAACATGAACATTACAAGAAATATGAGTCTCCACATTTACAGAGAATGTAATGTTACAGTACAGTAACACTACTACTATCACGACTACTACTAATTATAACTATAATAATCATTATTATGATTCCTATGGAAACAGAAAACATTACTTATATATTATTATTATTTAATTAATAATAATAATAATAATAATAATAATATGCATATGTATTGCTGTTCAAAGTCTTTAAATATAAAATTACAATTACAAAGACAGGGGCTTAGTAAGATTCAATTTAAACAATGTTTTTCTGTATTAAGACTATTATCGGAAGTAATTCATTAGCTTCAATTTACCTAATATGAATTATTAAGAATAACGACCCAAAACGAGACTAAATATTAAGTGAACTCGCTCCCAGAAGTCAAAAAATGTTTTCAAGGTAATCACAGAAACACGCAAAGCTTATTAGAAACTTAAAACTGGGTTGTAACTTTTTACCTTTTATGTGGCTTATCTAAAATAAGAACTAGTCAATTCAAGTTGAATTCATTAATGATAAATAGTCCCAATAAGTCTCACATTACATATTGACTTTAACGTGACTTTGCGAAACACAATATAAGTTCAATAGTTGTTCTACTTACCGCATAGTAGAAATAAACCCAGTGAAATCAATAAGAAGGGTCTCCACGGGGAGAACACCGAGAACTTCATAGTGAACGCATGCAAGACGTTGTTCGCAGCACACACTAGATTGTGTGTCCCTTGTCTAGCGAATTTGGCTGCGTTAGTCTTCCCCTCGACATTAGGCAAGAGGAAGAAACATACATTTCCCGGTACAATGTCAAGAGAAAAGGTACATGCGCAGCGAGCAGGTAATAGAGTTAAGTGGGTAAAGAGCGACTTGCTGTTGCAGTTCTGAGTAAGGACTTCCTTTGGTTTATGTCTGATGTCGGAACAAAAGACAAGCCGCAAATGCTAACGCTACAGATTAGAGGCGTTTATTTTATGAATAGTTGTGGAAAGTCACTGTACAGTGGACAGTACTGCTGTGGGCAACACCCACAGAACAGATCATACCTGTTCAGTTAGTAGTGTAGCCATGATAATAATATTAGCATATTTTAATGTCTTTTTAAAACGTCGCGGGGTTGATAGACGTTGCTAAGTAACAAGTAACATAAAAAATGTACCTATTTCTAAGCAGCGTGAATTTGGTCCTAAAACGACTTCAAATGCGTCCTTAAAACATTAATGGGACAACACTGCCGCCTAGTGGTAAGTTGTCAGACCTACAGATTCGTCCCATGATCTAAACTCGTACTCGTGTCTAAAAGAGGTGGCACAGACAGCAGCGTTCTCCAGCTTGCTGACCCTGTATTTGTTAGTTTTATTTTTTTTACTTTAAATTGTTAAAACATGGACTTTTATGTACATATCATTAGCTACATTATAATATGAAGAAGTTTTTTTTTTTTCTGAATTTGTGTGAATATCGGCCCTAACAAACCAAACTGCTGAATTAATCGTCGTTAACATTGATTAAATAGTTCCCATGGTTTGTGTTTTAGCTGGTTTATCAATATTTTTTATTATCAAGTATGTAAAGGTCCTGATCAGCAAATTAAAATATCACCAAAAAAAAATTGCTTCTGAAATTCAAAAGGTAAAACCAAAAATATAGTACCTTAGGGAAGTTAAAAATTATCTAAAAACTAAAACATTCTTATGTAGACTATGAATGTTTTGTAACAATCATCGTATGTAACAAGGAGGGTTAAGCTATGAAAGATAATGACAAAAGAATGTGGGTCTTCATACAGTACTCAATCCAGAGCATATTAATAGGAGGTTGAGTGGAAGAAAATGCATGTCATTAGTAACTGTAGCCTATAGGAGCACTGCGAAGAGTTTGAAGGAGTTTGCAAGGTGTTGCCTCCAGCTGGAGTCAGTAGTTCATGAGGAACCACATTCAGATGAATCAAAGACTTGGTTACAAGTGCTGCCCTTTTCAGATGAATGTAACGTTTTCATTTAATTAAAAAAAAAAAAAAAGAACAAGGTCTTTCAATGCTGTAGTAGCTTTGATGGTTCTTTTTACAAGAATCAAAGGATACATGAACCCCACAGTGACAATGTGCCGCTAGATGCTCCCTACCGTCGTAGCCCTCCAGAAATTTGCAATAAAATGTCTTGGCAATCCTATGTAGTTTTTTTGATTGTTTAACATTTGTCACTCATTACTTTTGATTTTATTTGACTCTTGTAAACTTAATCTCACCCCTTTGTAGTATCCATTCTTTTGGACTCGTTCCTTATTTTTATCAACCCCCATTAACTTTTTTGTTTCACTTAAATTTCAATCATCTTTTCTATTCCAAATTACTACGTTTTGATTATTTTTGCTATTTTGGTATATGACTATGAAATTTGTTAGTTTATTATATTGATTACACGTTATATTCTGACTGTTTAAAATTGCCAACGCCAAATTTTCATCAAAATATTCTTTCTGAATATTCAACCCTAACTTCAATTATAATATGTAGAATCTTTACATATTGTACAAATTAATACACAGTTCGTTTGTACTGCATTACAAATTAATTACAGATGCATATGTTTTTAAGTTTGTTCGCTAAAGCATTGATTGATTTTATTTTATTGTTACATTATTTGAAACTGATAAATTGAAAAAAGAAAAAAGATTTTCAATTACTGTCAACATTCCAAAAGTAGGATTGTTTATTACATTACTGCATCTTTGACTCATGAACAAACCTGGTTTTTACCACCTGTAGTTCCTCAAGCCTCCACCAGAGGGGAGGAGGTAATTGCTGAATTTGACACACCAAATTCACTATCGCTTATTTAGGCCAGTTTGCTGGCGAATGAAGCACAGTGATAGTATTATCGTTAAACCAGCAGAGGGAAACATAAGGTAGTCTAAAACTTCCTGCTGTGTGGTTGTGCTACCGTAAAGTTTGATGATATTCAGTGAACCAAAACCATCAGATGACATGCTTCATGTTATCACTGACAGTTGAAACCTTGCACTATTGCCCAGGCAGCATGGATTCTGTGTCTCTCAACCGGGGACATTGGTTTCCAAAGAAAATTCAAAACTTACTGAAATCTCAGGGGTAAGTAACTAGGAGTTACCGAGGAGTAAGCAGGGGAGAGTAAGTATCTACAGACCACTGAGCCATCATAAGATGCTTCTGAAATTGTCTAAAGGCCAAGTGTGACTTAAGAAAGAAATACAACAGTTGTACCTCATGTCTTTCCTACACCTGTGTGTAATGGCTCTTGAAACTTTTACAATGCTGAATCTCTTAAATGGGCTGTGCTTTTCGATCTCCTCCACTATAGTAATCCATGTTGCTTGTGAACCTTTTTCTACTCATGTTTTCCTCCCACCCAACTTCCTGTGAATATACTTTGATAAATCACTCTGTGGACAGTTTCTTTAGCAATGACCTTTCGAGGCTTACCCAACTTGCTGAGGGGGTTAGTGACATTGTGTTGAAAGCTGTCAAGACAGCGGTTGTCGCCATGTTTATTTTGGCTATGACAATGTTTTTGTCTTAATTATTCTTTTTTTTATTACTTGTTACTATTTAATATTCCAATTTTTAAAGAAACTTTATTTTGGATTTTAATAGCGATAGCTCGTAATTCCTTCAATTAATTGATTTGCTTTAGTATCCCTCATTGTGCAATGAGTTTTTTACTTATGATACACAAGTTTCACTTTAACTTTTTTCAAAGATATTGTAATTTATTGAGATTCATTTGTGACAGATACCAGTGAATGTGTCCAAATGTCAAGCTCGAACATTTGTTGCTTTCCAGTTGTATAAAAAAGCATTTTCCTTTTTAAAAAAAATTTCAAAGAAATTTCATCATCAGACAGTGATAAGCAGAGTAAATGTAAAACACTGTTTTCAAATTGTGATTTTAGGTTATCTTTACCAGAAAATCATAAAGGAGAGTGTCTGACTACAGTTCATGGTTCAACCAGGAAATCAACCTGCAAATGATTAAAAAAAATAAAATAAAATACATAATGAAGGTTTTGTTGTGGCTCAGTCAAAGTAAGAATCAATTTCTAATTGTGGTTTTCTGGTATGATACTAAACAGGATATTTATGTGGAAATAAACTTCATAGGTGACCTAATTTGTGAAATTTTACAAAGAGGATTGGGCAAAATATCCTTCAAATAGATGTAAAAAATCTCAAATCTTTGATACTTGGTGCCAGTCAGGATTTCCCAATGACATGGTTCATATTATCACTGACTGTTGAAACATTGCATTAATGCCCATGCAGCATGGATTCTTAGTTGTCATATAAAACCAAGATCCCAGGGGAGCACGTTTTTACGCATTGTAGTTCACACACTGATGCAGCATAAGACTAGTTGTTCACTCTGCCGAAATGATTGGAATTAGAAAGATTAAGACATTTTCAAATTCGAGGCTATGCCTCGATTTTGATAAAAGTGGCAGTAAAAGTACAACTTATGTACATCTCTCATTTAAAGTATAAGCAGGTTTTCCCTGTAAGTCAGCCAGAGTAGAGGAGAGTAAGTAACTACAGAGTTGAATAAAAGGCATCTACTTCAAGCTGCTGATTGGCTTTGTTTACTATTATCTCTCTTTGTTGAGGTCTACAGCACGAGGTCTAGAATCGTTTTTTTTGTTTGTTTTTTTTTCTGCAAAAAGAGGAATATTAGGTGAGCTAGGGGAAATTTGATCAGCACATTTGAAGAGGAAGTGTTTAGAAACAAGTATTGCTACACACGCATGTTCCCCACAGAACAGGAATAGGAAGTATGAAGAGGACAGAAGAGAGAAAAAAAAAACAACAAATCCTCATCTCAAAGCGTCACAACTGCTCTCACTGTGAACCACAAAGGTTTGCTTTTTTTCTTTTTTTTTTGTCTTCTCTCTTAACGAGCCTTGAGGTGCTTCTGAAGCTGCTGACTGGTTTTCTTCAGTGGAAACTTTACCTCAGTGGAAACTGCTGGTGGAAAGAAAGATGAGCGACTCACTGGAAAGGACGACAGACTGTCCAGTGTCGCCACTCGCAAGCGGGTCCAGTCTGACTGACGAGAAAGAGAAACCAGGAGGTGCAAGCGAGCTATGTTGGCAAGATGGAGGCCTGCCTGTGGAGCTACAGAGAGGGATGGAAACCCTGAGGGTGAACAGAGAGCTGACCGATGTGACCCTCTGTGTTCAAGGGCAGGACTTCCTCTGCCACAGGGCCATTCTGGCTGCTGCCAGTCAGTACTTCAGGTAAAAGCAATCCAGTTATCAGTGAAGGCATTGTGGTGGGACTTCTAGCTTCACTGACCCAATGTGTGTTCGAACAGGGCCATGTTTTGCAGTGGCCTCAAGGAGAGTCATGAGGAGCGTGTGGAGATAAAAGGCTTGGACAGCGGGACCATGCGCTCTCTCTTGGAGTACACCTACACCAGCCGAGCCCTCCTCACGCACTCAAATGTCCAGAGAATACTTGAGGCAGCCAGCCAGTTTCAGGTACTGCAGCTTCATATTTTATAAAGATTGTCAAATGTTTTTCTCAAACAACTTTCACAAAGGGGCTTCATGATTGACTTTTTCCCAGAACAAAATGGTGCCGTCTACCGCCGAACAACCAGGCGTCAGTATATACCAGACTGTGGGATATTTGTCGCTGCTTTGACATTCAATAATTTGAAGTAATTTTCTTGACTACTTATTATAAGTCAATTTAGTTATTTGAGGGCTATGAACATTATCTACCATCATGAGGTTGTAGGGTTAATTAGGGGTCATTCTCTGTTAACCAACTGGAATTGGAATATAATGATATAGGATGTTATGATTATTCATCTTCATAACTCACAAAACTAAACACTGGAATAAAAATTAAAAAAAACACTCAGAAATTCTGCAAATGCGTTAAAGCTGTAAAAGAAACTGACCACATTTTTATTCGCCATTAATAGAAATGATCATTTTAAATCAACATCAAAAGCTTACGTGTTTAGAGCTCTTAAGTCGCTGAGTCTGGTTGGATCAAGGGTCTTTCTCTGTCATTATTTACGAGAGTCTTTTGATTCAAATGGAAATTGTAGTAGGGACAATACAGAGTTTGCAATTACGTTTTACTATTTAATTTTGTTATTTGTCACGTTTGAGTATTTTTATTATAATTTATCCTCAAAATTTGCAATAAATTTGAATTACAATGAGAAAAACCCTGATACACCAAGGTTCAAGGAACTAGGTATTAAAAAAAAGGTTGTTTACAGGTTCAAGATGCAATAGTGATGAAGTGGGGCTAAGAATTGGTGAAGGGACAAAATGAGTGGGACCCATGAATAACACAAAGACTATTATCATAGCCCATTTGTCAGTATCAAGATTGCAAGCCAATTAGCGCATTCAAAAACGTTTTATTTGACTTTTTGAACCTTTACAACTAAAGGTTATGCTTTGGCATTTTAAATGGCTTATCGAAGATGGCTTTTGATGGCTTCATTATGTATGTTTTCCAACACTCATGTTTTGTGTGGTTAAATAAATTATAGCCACAACATGCAAAGGAGGTAAAATACTATTTATCTCTGTAAAGCTTCATATTAACAGCCAGCGGCGCTAATAACCACGTGATTCATTTAACGGCATGTTAAAACAGACAGTGCCGAATAGTAGAAAACTAACAGCAAAAAAGTGCACTCAGGAAAGGTAGCTGTAGTAATTGAACACTGAACATAATTTAAACTCATTTAAACAATAAATTGTCTTCTCACTTCACAAAACCCCTTTCTACACTTTTATAGGATACACACACTTAATGGGGTAAGATCTCAGTTACTCTAAGAGGGAAGTGAAAGTTGGCTGTTGTTTACACTCAGGATCAGTTTTCCATTTAGATTTAAATTAACTGCACAGCTGTGCAGTTTGCACAGGAGGCAGGTGTTTGTGTTTTTGTGTTTCTATTTTTGCAGAAAGCAATTTGTGCATTAGAGTTTGAAAATAAACAAGTCAAGAGTTTAGGCTGATTCCTTTTGCCGTTTTAGCGATCCTGCAGCCGTAAATGTGGCTAAAGTTGGAAACAGACACGATTTAGATGTGTTGAGAGTTATTATAATTGTTAAGATAATTATGTATTTTTCTATACCACATTATGATTAAAAATCAGATCAAAAAGTATTTTCAACATATTTGTCAGCCTAACAATTCAAATCAATACTTTTACTTAAGAGCTCAATTTATTTCCCACTTTTGTTTTGATGTCTGTCCTCAAACAAAAATATACATTTATTAAAGAAAATGCCATTAGCCACTATCAGTGATAATTTTTTCCTATGCGTTGATGCATATTAAATAAAAATAATACTAAACAAATATTTTCTTCACTCAGATGGCTAAACTAAACTAATGTGAGTTCATGATATTATTAGGAATTCAGTGAAGTACTTAGAAAACCTGATGATGCATACAGACAGAACCATGTACAGGCACAACGGCCGACAAACAGAAACAACGAAGACAGTCACTCGGGTGGGCAAATGGATGGAAATAAAATCAAAAACGTTTTTCCATAGTGAAGCTAATCAAACATAGCAACAGTTACATGGTGGAAATCAGTGTGAGGACTAGAACATTTCCAAAACACAATATACACCCATCATAAATACAAGAAAAATGCCTGAAGTGCATACAAATGTTAGCCACAAGTGCTTCTGTTTTTAGGGACTTTGTAAAATGAATGAAACGGGAAACTTTCTTGTGACGTAAAGAAATATCTCAAGGCATGAGTGACTTAGCTTCTATTTAAAGCATGAGTTTAAAAAAGTTATAGTGGAACACAGGAACCATCACGTCTTTAGCTAGCCTCATAATGGAAAGTGATTCTGTGTTTCATTTTCCACACACTAAAATCATGTGTATGGTTCTACAAAAGTGAACGACTTGTCATTTACATAAAGCAGTCTGAACATGGACAATTAAGGATAACTGTCAATTTGTAGCTGGGCTTTGTTTTTGCTTCACAAAATGTGTAAGACGTGTAGAGAGGAAGCTTTAGAGAACATCTTTAATATGACTAAAGCAGACATCTTTACAGTTATAAAGTTCAAGAGTTGCAGTGTGCAAACTTTTCACAGCCACCATGTGCTTAATATTGGAAAAATGTTGATAATTTATAAAAATTAATAAACCCTTCCCTCCCCCCACCAAGATAAACTACATGAAAAATATGTTCATTTTTGAATATCCAAAGACAGTCACCAAAGTATCCAAGAAAAGTATATTTTTGGATAATCTCTGATAATTTATGGAAAATAATAAACTACTTTTTTTTTCTCCATAATAATGGACATGTGTAACAAACTAGGAAAAAGCCAACTGATCAAGTCAGGATGCACATAATGTGTGGTGCTTGTAAATGGAGGCTGGGCAGCAGAACTGTAAGCTGATCTTAGGGCTGAGCTGCATAAGATGTGTACACCATCAACTTTTCCTGGTTATGCTCTTCCATTGGATAACAGGGTTAGTCAATTACAGCAGCAAATCTACAAGCAGTATATACACTTCTGAGAAAGAGACTGCTATTTTTTTTTTTACCTATTTTTTATTTTTTTTTACCATTACCTACTGAAAATATTAGTCATTCTGACATCTGACTTCCTTTCGCCAAGATGACACACAATTGAGCTAAAATGCAAAGCTATACAAGAATTAGTGGGAACCACTAATTCTTGTATAGCACACTGAGTGTGGCCTGTACAGCAGCTGGATACCTTGTAGACTGAAAGCAGGCTCTCTAACAATCATTTTCCTGTCTGACGACTGTCAAAAGAAGGTTACTAGAGCAGACTAAGCCTCTAAAAAAATTAATATTATCACATTATGTTATACAGCATAAGAGAACTGTTTTAAAATTACATCAAAAAATACATCTCCTCAGTTTTAAGATTGACTACTTTTATTGTAATGAGTGTTGTATCTGTGTCAGTTAGGAGTGACTGTAATAAACAAAAAATGTCCTATGTTTTTCAGTTCCTCCGTGTGGTAGATGCATGTGCAAGCTTTCTCAGCAACTCTATTCATCTGGAGACCTGCGTAGGGATCCTAAATCTGGCTGACAACCACGTTCTGCCCACCCTGAGGACCAGGGCTCAGGACTTCATCACCTCTCAGTTTTCTCAGGTAGTGCAGCAACAGGACTTCTTAGAGCTGCCTGCAGAGTCTCTGGAGGCCATCCTGCAGAGGGATGACCTCAGTGTGAAGTGTGAGGAGTGTGTCTTTGAAGCTCTGATGCGCTGGGTGAGAGCCCAGGAAGATGAACGCTATCCATTACTGGCCACCTTGCTGTCACATGTGCGGTTGCCATTGTTGGAGCCGGCGTACTTTGTGGAAAAGGTGGAGTCAGATGAGCTGATACGTCGCTGCGCTGAGGCTTTCTATTTGCTGCAAGAGGCTCGCATGTATCATCTTTCTGGTAGAGAGGTTTGTATCCATTAAAAAGACAAATTTATCTCACTTTTTGGAATTAAAAACAGCTTTGAGAGCTACACGAATATTTACCTTTATCACTGACGTATTTGTAGGTGGTCTCAGAGCGAACCAAACCACGAGTGCAGCACTTTCTGTCAGAGGTTTTTCTGATCATTGGAGGATGCACTAAGGACGAACGCTTTATTCCCACTGTCACCTGCTTGGATCCTCTAAGACGCAGCCGACTGGAGGTGGCCCGGTTGCCAATGACAGAAATGGAAGATGAGACCCAAATCAGGAAGTGGGTGGAGTTTTCTTGCATCACTTTCCACAATGAAGTTTACATATCAGGTGAGAAATCAATCACAATCTTATGTATAAAGACTGAAATCTGATGCCACCATCAACTTTTAATTGACATCTTCCATCATAATTGTTGCTTCTGAAATATACTCTCTTTACTGGAACTGAAATGTGATGGCTGAACTGATAAAGTTTGAGTTTACTAGAGAACAAAACAAACAGGAAGGCGTGGTGTCATCTGCATTCACAGTTACTGTGGTTTTAGGCGTTTCCCAACCCAGGAACTGACATTTTAGCTTTGGGTAAAATGGTGCGTCAACTGCCAAGGTTGATGCACGCTGCAAAAGTTAAAAAAAGGTCATGGGCCTGTTGGCACTAAACCTAGATATGACCACAATGCTCCAACGCAGGCATCCAGACTAATCTTTAGTCTACATGTTAGGATAAATTAGTGCTTAGAAGGACATAGAGTCTTAGCGAGAGGTGACATTTTCCTCATATGATTTGCTTGCTGCAGGTGGTAAAGAGACCCAACACGATGTTTGGAAATATAACGGCGCCCTGGACAAATGGATCCAAATTGAGTCAATGTCGAACGGACGCTGGAGACACAAGATGGCAGTTCATGGCGGAAAAGTGTACGCTCTGGGTGGATTTGATGGGATTCAGAGGCTTGCTAGTGTGGAAGCCTATGATCCTTTTCACAATCGCTGGACACAGGTAAATACACATTTAACTCAAAATTGGCTTTGATGTCTCTTGAACACGGATGATCTTAAAGAGTTCCTCAGGTACATCAGAAACACAGTAGAATCCCCAGAGCACATCCCCAGCCATATTTCAAAGTTGTAACCTTATTACATTATCCCAAAGAGTGGCAATGCCACTAGAAAAATTAACGAAATGCAACACTCACTTCCCCAGCATTGGTATGCAGCGCAAAGGGTAAGTGCATACACCTCCGAAATGTGCATGTTGGCTGGCCGCTCATAGACTGAGGAATGTTTTGTGCAGTTAAAAGATGCAAGATGTATTGCTGTCAAAAATGGAATTTAAGACATGCAAACGGATTTGTACTGTGCTCTGTAAAGCCACCCACCTTCCTCTCGCTGCTGATAAACTGATGAAAACAGTGATGGAGTCTACCACAAGAAAGCTCAAAATGATGTTGGAGGTGCATAAATCTGAGGTTTGGGAGGTTTCAAATCTCCAATATGCTTAGAGAAATTTTATAAATTGTGGGGAAACATCTTACATATCATACTTGTGGTCACTGTCATTATGATAAAACGGGGAAGAGAAAAGCAGAATTAAACCCATGTTCTCACTACGAAGTGTGAGGCAGGTTTATACTTGCTTTCCTTAGAATTCCCGAAATAAAACTCCCTTCCTTCACATTTTTCACATTGAAAGTCCATTAAAAATGCCAACTTTGCATGTTTTTGTAAATGACAGTTTAATGCAAAGTTGGCATTTTTAATGGACTTTCAATGTATCTTTTAGAGCAATTTTGCATTAAAAGTGTCATTATTTACCGAATGACACTTCATGACAACTGTCATAAACATTCATAAAGAGTCATTCATGTTCATGACAGGTGTTATGTCAGTCTTATGCACACCCTTTCAAATAAAGCGTTGCCAGAAATGTTACTTAAAAAGAGATTTATGTGAATCACTATCATATTATCTCCCTTTTCTGATATTATCTTGCTTAATGGACTTTTTTATGTATTTACTACAGGTGACACCTCTTGCAGTGGGTGTCAGCTCCTTTGCTGCAGCAAGCTTTGACAGATGGATTTATGTGATTGGTGGTGGTCCTAATGGAAAACTAGCCACAGATAAAGTTCAGTGCTGGGAACCAGGAACAGACAGCTGGGAACTGCGGGCACCCATCCCTATAGAAACCAAATGCACCAATGCTGTTACATTCAAGAACTGCATCTACGTCGTTGGTAAGTTTGAAGTATCTAAAAATAAACAGTTAGATGTTACTTGAGATGCAAAAAAAGATATTATCCGAGGTGTGAAAACTTAAACAGCTTAATGTGGCACAAAGATAATATTCCAAATGTTTTTTTGTAAAATGTTTGGTCATTATGTATTTGAAACCAGTACAATGTAAAAATGCTTAAACAGGGTATAGCAAGACTGAGAAATCCTGAAGTTTAAAATTAAAAATGAAAGGCTGTATGAAGAAAGAAAACTGAATTTTGCAATTATTTGCAATGCATAGAATGCAATGTCAAATTCTTCATGTGCAAGGCAAAGTCCATTAAAACAGTAATGTTGCTGCTAAGAACATGGCGATGTGTGAAATTTGCCACTGCATTCAGAACTGTTATTTGGCACTTCAGCATGCAGATTCTGAAGTGCTGTGGCTGTTTTTAGCTCATTTCTGTGAAAGCTGTATCAACATGGCTTGATGTTGGAAATTGCTTGCTATCTTTCCCAGATTGGCATAATATTGACAGTGTAAAAGCCAGCTTAGACTTATTTCAATGCAAACATTTGGCTTAAATTGCAGCAAAGTCAGACATATTAACAAAGGCTACATTCCCCTCAGAGGAAGTTCTGCTTTTGCATTTGCACTACAGGACAACCAGCATGCACAGGTGCAAAAGTGGAACACAGCCTTCACAGCCTCAGGAAAGGCAAACCATTATCTCACCAGTTCTATGCCAAACCACATTCTCTGCAAAATTTGCAAGAGTCCAGGCACCGAGATATCTTACTTTCAAATGAGAAAAGTAACCCAACCAAACATTTGTGTAATTAACAATGTTCAAACATTCTGCAAAGAACTTGTCCTTCAAAACAGCTCAAAATTTCAAACAGAGAAGTTATCCGTATCTTTATTGTGTTGGTGGCATCTAAAGATAAGAACACACAAAAAAAGTTAAAATCTGTTTGAACATTTAAGTATTTTTATTACAGTTTTGTTTCATTTGACTGTAGTACTTCTGCTCAACTTTTGCATTGTGCATAAAAGCAAGAAAATAATATTTATACACTACGTACTGGCCAGTTTCTGCAGCTTTATTAATTTTATTCAGCGGGTATATTGCAGAGCAGAGCGTAAAATAGGTATCATTGCTGACTAGGCTTTTTAAAATTATGCTACACCAGTGGTTCCCAAACTTTTTCTCCTGGGCCCCCCCAGTGATTTCCAAACTATTTCTGGGCCCCCCTTATGGCTTACAAATAGCTGTCTGGTTGAACGATGTTTGTCAGTGAAGGAGGTGTCAGTTTGGGAACCTCTCTGCTACACTGACTGGAGTCACAAACTTTGACATATTGTTGAGACATTTTTAGATCAGTGGAAAGTAACATATTATTTTGAAGTGTAAGAAAAATAAAACATGCTTTTCTAATTAAAAAATAATAATTATGTGAAAAGTGCAGTTAGCATTTTCTCACTTTCACTCTTTCACCGTAAATAAAATTTAATGGCAGGTAAAATTATCTGCCATTAAATTTTAGATTAGTTTATAAAATATCACAAACTTTGAGAGCATACCATGCGGCACTGTTGAATACATCCGATGAAAATGACAAGAGAGCAGTAAAGGTAAAGGTAAAGGTAAAGGTAATTTTATTTACATAGCACATTTTCAACAACAAGGCTATACAAAGTGCTTTCCAGAAATTGAAAGGAAATACAAGCAAAATAACAAACCAAAGGAAAGAGAAGAACAAAGAGAAAAATAATCTAATGTTGATCTAAAGTATGTATGTAACTAGGTGCTCCTGTTGCTAAGTATCCTCTGGTCTAATTCCATTTCTGGGTTGGAAGAACAGGAGTCTAAAAAGTAGTCTCGATCCAAAAGTGTCTCTGCATCTAGATGGTGAGTTTCTGAAAAAATAAGCTGAAGAGTGACTAAGTCTTTTTCTGGGTTAAAAGTGAGTACTCCACAGTTTCTAAATAACTGATAATAATCTAAAGATGAATAGCTAAATTCTAAGTTTGTTCTAAGTCCTTTTCTGGGTTAAAAGTGAGTAGTCACAGTTTCTAACAAGTAGTAGTATAAAAAGTAACTAAGTAGTGACTGTTCCTGTAATTCTGGATTCTAAGTTCATTGTAATTCTAATTCTAATTACGTTTCTGTAGCAGTATGAGTCTCTCTGCATAAAAGTTATCTAGGAAGTGTAATGTTGATCTAAATTGTGCGTACTCCACAATTTCTGATATTACTAATAAACTAAAATAATCTTTTTCTGGGTTAAAAAGTCAGTACTCCACAGTTTCTAACAAAATAAAATAAAAGAAGAAGAAAGGACACGTTAGGGCAAATGGCAACATTCAGCCAAAACAAAAGGCAAAATGAGTGAAGGCGGTGACATCACAGGGCCATGAANATATTATCTTGCTTAATGGACTTTTTTATGTATTTACTACAGGTGACACCTCTTGCAGTGGGTGTCAGCTCCTTTGCTGCAGCAAGCTTTGACAGATGGATTTATGTGATTGGTGGTGGTCCTAATGGAAAACTAGCCACAGATAAAGTTCAGTGCTGGGAACCAGGAACAGACAGCTGGGAACTGCGGGCACCCATCCCTATAGAAACCAAATGCACCAATGCTGTTACATTCAAGAACTGCATCTACGTCGTTGGTAAGTTTGAAGTATCTAAAAATAAACAGTTAGATGTTACTTGAGATGCAAACAAAGATATTATCCGAGGTGTGAAAACTTAAACAGCTTAATGTGGCACAAAGATAATATTCCAAATGTTTTTTTGTAAAATGTTTGGTCATTATGTATTTGAAACCAGTACAATGTAAAAATGCTTAAACAGGGTATAGCAAGACTGAGAAATCCTGAAGTTTAAAATTAAAAATTAAAGGCTGTATGAAAAAAGAAAACTGAATTCTGCAATTATTTGCAATGCATAGAATGCAATGTCAAATTCTTCATGTGCAAGGCAAAGTCCATTAAAACAGTAATGTTGCTGCTAAGAACATGGCGATGTGTGAAATTTGCCACTGCATTCAGAACTGTTATTTGGCACTTCAGCATGCAGATTCTGAAGTGCTGTGGCTGTTTTTAGCTCATTTCTGTGAAAGCTGTATCAACATGGCTTGATGTTGGAAATTGTTTGCTATCTTTCCCAGATTGGCATAATATTGACAGTGTAAAAGCCAGCTTAGACTTATTTCAATGCAAACATTTGGCTTAAATTGCAGCAAAGTCAGACATATTAACAAAGGCTACATTCCCCTCAGAGGAAGTTCTGCTTTTGCATTTGCACTACAGGACAACCA
The DNA here is from genome assembly GCF_000485575.1 of Poecilia formosa. Taxonomy (NCBI): domain Eukaryota; kingdom Metazoa; phylum Chordata; class Actinopteri; order Cyprinodontiformes; family Poeciliidae; genus Poecilia; species Poecilia formosa. Next base: position 531,576 of record NW_006799955.1, read on the forward strand.
GCATGCACAGGTGCAAAAGTGGAACACAGCCTTCACAGCCTCAGGAAAGGCAAACCATTATCTCACCAGTTCTATGCCAAACCACATTCTCTGCAAAATTTGCAAGAGTCCAGGCACCGAGATATCTTACTTTCAAATGAGAAAAGTAACCCAACCAAACATTTGTGTAATTAACAATGTTCAAACATTCTGCAAAGAACTTGTCCTTCAAAACAGCTCAAAATTTCAAACAGAGAAGTTATCCGTATCTTTATTGTGTTGGTGGCATCTAAAGATAAGAACACACAAAAAAAGTTAAAATCTGTTTGAACATTTAAGTATTTTTATTACAGTTTTGTTTCATTTGACTGTAGTACTTCTGCTCAACTTTTGCATTGTGCACAAAAGCAAGAAAATAATATTTATACACTACGTACTGGCCAGTTTCTGCAGCTTTATTAATTTTATTCAGCGGGTATATTGCAGAGCAGAGCGTAAAATAGGTATCATTGCTGACTAGGCTTTTTAAAATTATGCTACACCAGTGGTTCCCAAACTTTTTCTCCTGGGCCCCCCCAGTGATTTCCAAACTATTTCTGGGCCCCCCTTATGGCTTACAAATAGCTGTCTGGTTGAACGATGTTTGTCAGTGAAGGAGGTGTCAGTTTGGGAACCTCTCTGCTACACTGACTGGAGTCACAAACTTTGACATATTGTTGAGACATTTTTAGATCAGTGGAAAGTAACATATTATTTTGAAGTGTAAGAAAAATAAAACATGCTTTTCTAATTAAAAAA
>NW_006799955.1:533563-536733 GCF_000485575.1 Poecilia formosa
TTAGGGCAAATGGCAACATTCAGCCAAAACAAAAGGCAAAATGAGTGAAGGCGGTGACATCACAGGGCCATGAAGCCACATTGCTCAGTCCGATAGTGGTGTTGTTATTGAGGAACGTCCTTGGAAGACCTCAGCTCCACAGCTGCATGGATAACAGGAGGGGGTGAGGTGGGAAGGAGCATTACGTTTACATATCTTCAAGGAGATTAGAGATATGCAGCCCTTCTAAGGCAACATGGGGAAAACCAATTCAGATACAGAATGTCTTAGGTCGGGCAGATTGTAAATTTCAATCTTCCCTAAAGTCTCTCCGATACATCTCAGTTCCCAATCATCCAAATTAGTTTGGTCGTTCCACTGAACCGAAACTAGCAACTTCTCCAAGATCGATTCCATCCTTCTAGTGAGTTTTAGAGACCTCAGCTGGGCTGCAAGTCTCAGCAAGACTCATATCCAACTTGCGTCTCTGTCCACACCAACAGTCTGAGTGTTCGCTAGTTTGGCCAAGTCAGTCACAAATTAAGCCAGGAATCCACAAGCTCCAAACAGCAGAAATCCTGTTATCATGAATAAATCCAGGGTGGATCCCGTCGGGTGTATCCCCGCAGGACAAGAGGCTCTCCTGTGCCCAGACTTCTCTTCGAGAAAATTTGATCAATTGCATTGAGAGATCGGTTGACCAGATCCATAATTTTTAGATTTGGAGGATGTGCAAAGAAAGGCTCCAACAATATAGAAAAAGACTGGAAAAGAACAGAGCAAGCAGCAGGCATGGGCAGGGAGGGAGCAGAGGAAAAAAGTGGAACCAAACCAACCATGAGAACCTCACCTAACTTTCCATATATACCCATGGTAAATATGGAGGATCTGCAGAGATGCACAACTCAGATGGGAGAATTCTTTGGTAAAACAACTATTAGTCATGCACTCCACAAATTTGGATTTTTTCTTTAATGAGGCAAGATAGTTTAATAGGTGATAGAAAGACAAAACAATTCCCCTCTACAGTTTGCCACTGGCCATTTAGAGCAACAAACATGTGAAAGAAGCTGGTCAGATGAGTCTAAGCTTTCCATGCAGAAGCTATGTGTGACCCAATGTGAGAACAGCTATAAAACTGATAAATCATGGGGCTGAATGCAAATGCATGGCTAACTTTGTAGACTTTTTTTTTTATTAAAAAAGATTTTAAAAAAATGTGAAAACCATCTATCCCCCTTCTTCCACTTCAAAATGAAATACTGTGTGTGGGTTTATCACACATGATCCCAATTAAATACACTGACATTTGTGTAAAGGTTCAAGAGGCATGAAGAGTTCAACAATTTATTAATTTATCAGTACATAAATCCGTATGTGGTTATCAATAACCCACGGGTATTCATTTCAGTTTAATTATATCTCATCTATGTTGCAATCTAATTCACTAATAGAGTCCCAATTCACAGCAAATGCAATTTCATGGCTCTTTATTAGACTAATGGCTCCATTACACATAATATCCAGAAAACATTTCAGTCCAAATTCAGCTAATATTAATCTAAGTTTTTCTGATTTTGATTGAGTTATATGTTGTCCGATTCTATGCTGATTTTAACACAGTACAAGTTAAGTTATGCAATGTAAGTTATGCACAATAAGTTATGCAATGTCACTTGGTAAGCTGAGAAAGGCCATCTTAGCTTTGCACCAATGCTTCTGCTTGAGTAAGCATGGGACTGCAGTGGAGAGAAACATTTTATTTAAACAGGAAGAAAGGACCTGTAAAAAAAAAACTGGTTAAGGTTAACATTAATCTGGTTAAGGTTAACATTAACCTAGTTAAGGTTAATGTTAACCAGGTTACTGTTAGGTTAAGTATAACCTTAACTTGGCTGGAGGCCAGCTGCGACAGCTGGCTGGAGGCTGAACGAACATGAAACAAACACAAGAAACACAGAAGCAGTGGTCCAGGAGAGTATGTGTGTCAGCACACACACACATGTGCTTACAAATAAGCTAAGATAAAAAAAAATAAAATAGTAGACATAATATTCATTAAGATTTAAGTCACCAATTTTAGTAGCTCATATGCTTTATGACATAACCTTTAGCTCACCTTCAGTTCTTTATTGCTCTTCCAGGTGGTGCCATGCACGCCATGTACTGCTACTCCCCTCTGTCCGACTCCTGGTCCCTGGTGGCTCGTCTGGGGGAGAGGGCAAGTTGTGCCATCGCAGCCTGCAACAACAAACTTTTCATCACAGGGGGGAGGGATAACAAGAACCAAGTGATTTCCACGGTGATGTGCTGGGATGTGGATCGAGGGGTGTTGACAGAGGAGTGTGTCCTACCGCTGGGCGTATCCCACCATGGCAGTGTGACGCTCATGAAGTCTTACACGCACATTCACAGAGTCACACCTTCGTCAGAGTGCCAATGACACAAGCTTTCATGAACCAGACTTTAGTTTTGCCACAGCAAGCAACATATCAGAACGAAGCGGGGAAAGTGTTATCTTTTTAATTCACTTGCCACTTTACCATGAGATATCACTGTGTTTGTACTAATGTAAGCAGCGAAAGCCTAAAATATAAATATATATTTTCTTGAGCTCTACTCTGATTAAAAATAGCTGTTATCTTTCCTTGACTTTGTGTTCTCTGGGGTATAAAATATGTAATGTCACTTCAGCAGTAAAGATTTATCTTAACACGTTGAATATGATTGAATATAAATATATTTCATATATTAAATTCAAAAGACAAGTTTACTTTAATTTTGGTCTTTGAATCATTGAGCAACAATCATTGTCCTTTTTTTCAGTGTGTTTTTCTCTTTCCTCAACTTTTACTGTTGACTCTGCCCCTTAATTTACTACAAGCTTTCTTTCCACTTAACTTTCCATTAATTTGCTTAGATACACGACTCTGTGAGCAGTCAGCTGCTTTTGCTCTGACCTTATGTTGCTTACTGTCTGCTGGACATCTGTCAAGTAAGCAGTCTTTCCCACGATTGTGTAAATCATATGTTAGGTTCCTTTAATATATAAACAGCTATTTTTTTTTTACCTATTTCTACTAAATAAAGTCTGTCTAGAGTTATGAATAACACTTGATACGTTGAAAAAATTCCGTATCAAGTGTTAAACTTAACTCTAGACAGACTTTATTTAGTAGAAATAGGTAAAA
>NW_006799955.1:551561-555657 GCF_000485575.1 Poecilia formosa
GGTGTGGGTGTGGGTGTGGGTGTGTGTGTGAGAATGGGTGACTGATTGAGTTCAGTGTGAACCGCTTCAGGGTCTTCCTGACTTCATAAAGCGCTACACCACATACCTGACATAAGTGTGGGATCTCAGCTAATGCTACCATACTTACTCTTTGCTTTTATTCACAATTAATTAAATAATTACTCTACTGAGTACAAATGGTTATAATCTACCAGCCAAATATAATCTAGAAAACAAGCAAAAGGGACTTAAACTGCATTAAATTCTGTAGCTGTCCTATAAACAATGTATATTCTCAAGCCTGGTCAGTCAAGCCAGTGCAGAAGAGCCTTTAACTTGTAGTCTGTCTAATGGATGTGGAAGGTTTGTCCAGTTCCTGTAATCTATAATCCAGATTGTATCAAAGTCTCTGGGCAAATGATCCTACTTTGCACACTGTTACCTCATAATACTCCATTACTAACTTCAACACAAGATTAGTATTAATGAACCATAAGGCACATTTCACTAAATAACTTTCCATCAAAGGCAAATTTTGCAACTTATTTTTTCTGTAAGTCAGATACCTTATTTGGTTTCGACAGACACTGCTATGCCACTCTCTGATATGTTGTTTCAGTTTCTCTCTTAAACAGCAAGTTGTGTTACAGTAGATTTTATTGGTTGTCTTGGTTTCATATTTGATTCCTTGGGTTTACTTTAAAAAAAGTTAGATTTCTCTAGTAGTTCACTAATGATTGTTTGGATGCAGTAGTCTGCAACATGTTAATTATATATTAGCTCACTTAGATGGACTTTTGCTCTCTTTTCTATCCCAAAACTGATACAGATCTTTGTGACTGAGATCATAAAACTCAGGGAGATTGTTTCACTGTACTAGATGGCTGATGTAACAGGGCAATACGCTGCTGAAATCAATTAGTTTTAACATTAATGTTAAAGTTAATTCATTTTTTAATAAAAAAATCAAAAAAGTCCCTTGGAACAAAACCCTAAGAATTAAAAATTTGGCAAAAAATCATTTTTTATGTTGATGAATCAGTTAGTATGGATGAAACAATTCATGTATCTTTCTGATGTTGCAGTCACTTGTTTGCTCTTATGCTTTATTTTAGACAAAGTCACCAAGCCTACCATATCCTGTGAAATAAACAATGCAAGCACCTCTGAATCAACAGGGAAGGCGACTCTGCTCTGCTCTTTACCAACCCATTCTGATCAGTCCTCACTGGAGTTTCAGTGGAGCACAAATGGACAGATTAATCTTGGATACGTGTTGAAGATTTCCCTTGGAGGGGAAGTTGATGATCATCAGTACAACTGTACTGTAAAGAACCAACTCACTGAGGAATCAGCAGTGTTCACTGCTAAGGACTGCTACCCTGGTAAGATATTTGTTTTAGACTTTTATTCTTTAGTAAACAAACTTAGAGGCTATTATTCATATTCTAATGAATAATAGAATAGAAATTTCACCAGAGATAACTGGTGAACAGTTATCTCTATAACTGTTCACCAGTTATAGAGATAACTGGTGAACAAAAGCAGATATATGATCAATTTTATTGTAATTTCAGTTTTTTTATTTTTCACTTTGCTTTTTCTTTACAGAGCCAAAGGCTCAAGCCGGACTGATTGCTGGTGTTGTTGTGCTTGTTGTTCTACTGCTGATTATACCGCTGTTGCTCTTCATTTGTCATAAAAAAGGTACTGTTACAAATAAATTGGTTATGAGTAATAAAGTCGAATAAAATTAAATAATTGGGTAACACTAACCCTAAGCCATGGAGATTCCCAAGACGTTGACTCAAAACACACAGCCAATGAAACTCAATTGGTTCTGAGGAAAAAAATCAAACAGACCTGCTGGAATGGTTCTGTTAATAAACCCATATGAATCCAATTGGAAAAACTATGGAAATAATAGATTATCAGAGTACATAATATAAGTCTCCTGAACTTTAAAATTTGTAGGTCATTAGTTGGATTTAAAAGTCAAAATCCAACCTACGGTATACATGCAACTAATTTCTCCATGTCTTGCAGCTGTCATCACCCACCAAGCTACTTTTATTAAGTATTTTATACATTTTAATGAATGTTTTAAAGGTACTGTTATTTTTATAATATTGTAAAATATTGTAGCATTTTACGAAATTACACATGAATTGCTCCTTTTAGATTTCTTCATATGTGTAAATTTCTCAGATCGTTACTAGTATCTATTGTAGATTGTTACAGATCGTTACTAGTATCTATTGTAGATTGTTACAGATCGTTACTAGTATCTATTGTAGATTGTTACAGATCGTTACTAGTATCTATTGTATATTGTTACAGATCGTTACTAGTATCTATTGTAGATTTCTTGTCAGTACCCTCATTAGAAATATATGCACAGAGAAAAATGTTGATTCTTTCTTCAGTTATCATTTTTGTCAATGATTTGAATAAGTAGATTGATAGACAGTTCTCTGAAACTTAATCATGATACCGTTTTCTTGATTCTAGTACGCTCAAAGAAGTCTGATTTGGAAAGTCACTCAAAACCTGGATGTCTAAACGGTATGTCAGTATTTTGTCTGGACCATGAATACAAAAGTCAAACAGAAATATTGTCAGTTTTTGTAATAATTTATTGGTGTAAATAACAGAAATATTTTTTTGCTTGTTGTCATCTAGAAGACTGATATAACAATCATTGAATTGATAATGCAATTTACACATTTAACATTTTGAAGCAGCATTTCCTTAAGCATCTCATAGTAATTTTTAAATGATGGGCTGCTACGAAACAAAGAAGCAGGTTTACAGTAACAGATGTGATTTTTCTCTATATTAGCTATTTCTTAGTATCATATTAACAGTGACAGGTTTAAATATCATTGTGATAATTTATTGATTTCCAGCTACATTTATTATGTCTTTTCAAATTTTTTCAGTAGCAGCATCTGGAAGTGAGGAAACCCAGGTTCTTCTGGACAGAGCACCTACATTTCCCTCTAAACATCCTCTTGGACACCTAAAGCAAATAAATGACGCCCCGTTGAATCCTCCCCATAAGGGTAAACTCTGCCCAAAGATTTACTCGATTAAAGAAAGTGAAGCATAACTGTTTCATGTAAATTAAAGCAAAGAATTTACATGAAAGAACTTGCAGTGGAAGAAGAAATATATATTATTTTCTGTATAAACAATGCCAAAAATGCATAATGTGAAAAAAAAAATCACTTTAGGCATCTTAAGTTACAAAGTAAAGTTTAATATGCTGTATCAGAAGTCAGACTTTGTTTTTTATTCTGTTTTGTCTCAGAGCAAAATAGGATCTCAAGAAAAAGTGGCCTCAGAAGTCATTGTATGTGCATATAATAAAATACATATTTTCTTTGTGCAATGATTTTGCTGATAGTAATTAACTTTTTACAGATGAGGCTCATATGAAGGAGCGGAGGGAAAACATTCGCCGACGTTCATCCTCAGGTAATCTGTTTTGCTGAGTTTATAGTAAAAATGTTTAACATTAGAAGATCTTAGTTTCTTTTTTTTTTTACTAAAAAAAAAAAGAAACTAAACTAAAATAAATATGCTTTATTTTAAAATCTAAAATAAAGCATATTTTAGATTTTTAATCTAATTTTGGTAACTGTATGAGCAGTTATTTCTGGTCTACAAATTATTTGATTGTATTTAGTTTTCAAGGTTTTATTTTTCAATACTTTACAAATTCATTGAGAACTGAAAATGTAAAAAAAAAAAGCGAGTTCCTAAATTGGTATGAAGAAAACCTTTTTATCCTCAAATGTTATTGAATGAATAGTTGCATTTTGTTTCTTATCTCCTACTTATATTTTCAAGACATATTTTTTTAGACTAACTGAATGGTTTGAATTCATCTCACTACACATGTGGATTCAGTATTACACTGCACTTTGTTTTTTTATTATTTTGTGGTTTAGATTCAGAGAAGCCATACGATTTGACAGTTAAACAACGTTGCAAGATCTTTGAGAAGGAGAATGGAAAAGCTAATGAAACTGAGCCCAGAAAGGTTGTGGAGGAAGAAGTCTTGGAGAACAACCCTTCAGATTCTGAGGCT
>NW_006799955.1:555680-560214 GCF_000485575.1 Poecilia formosa
CATTGTATGTGCATATAATAAAATACATATTTTCTTTGTGCAATGATTTTGCTGATAGCAATTAACTTTTTACAGATGAGGCTCATATGAAGGAGCTGAGGAAAAGCATTTGCCGACGTTCATCCTCAGGTAATCTGTTTTGCTGAGTTTATAGTAAAAATGTTTTTTAACATTTGAAGACCTTAATTTCTTTTTTTTTAAATTGTTTTTACTAATTTAGCTATTAAAGAAAGCATATTTTAGATTTTTAATCTAATTTTGACAACTGTATGAGCAGTTATTTCTGGTCTACAAATTATTTGATTGTATTTAGTTTTCAAGGTTTTATTTTTCAATAATTTACAAACTCATTGAGAACTGAAAATGTAAAAAAAAAAAAAAAACTGTGTTCCTAAATTTGTATGGAGAAAACCTTTTTTATCTTCAAATGTTATTGAATGAATAGCTGCATTGTGTTTCTTATCTCTTACTTATATTTTACAAGACAGAATTTTTTTAGACTGACTGAATGGTTTGAATTCTTCTCACTACACATGTGGATTCAGTATTACACTGCGCTTTATTTTATATTATTTTGTGGTTTAGATTCAGAGAAGCCATACGATTTTCCGGTTAAACAACTTTGCAAGTTCTTTGAGAAGGAGAATGCAAAAGCTAATGAAGCTGAGCCCAGAATGGTTGTGGAGGAAGTACACAGTACTTCCTACTGCTACTACCCGCCATGGACATGTTTAAAAGTATTTTTAGACACTAAAAACACTTCACACAGAGCTGATATTTGCTACGTTCTCATTTCACCATAAGAACTATTGCATTATCATAGAAGTATTTTCCACTATTTTCTACAATTTGTTTTTAAAGTGACTCGCTCCATTTGTTTGAACAAAAGAGCTGTTATCCCCTCACCAACTCCTCCAACCCCTATGAAGTTTGCATGGACACCCAGTTTGCTGAAAAACAATTAAAGTCTAGACAAATTTACAGTGGTGTGAAAAAAGCATTTGCTCCTTTCCCAATTTCCTATCTCTTGTATGTTTGTCACATTTCATTGTTTCAAAAAATCTCAAGTAATTTCTTGGATGGTTACTCTTTACTTCTGCTGGATTAAAAATCTATTGACCCGGTGATATGCTTACTGAAATAGGTTTTTTGGATATTCTCGTCCTGTATGAATGATTGCTTTCTTGATCTTTTTTTTTTTTTTAACAAAAAAAATTAAAAATAAATATATAAATCTTACCACAGCTGCAGGCACTCTGCCCCTAAGACATTGTGACAGCCCTTCAGGATCTTTCAGCCTTTGGGCCTCCTGGTAAATGACGGCAGACGTGGGAGAGGGCCCCTTTACAAAGATTTGCCTTGGGCCCCAAAATGGCTCCTTTCCAAAGTCTGCTATTGGAGGGGAGCAGTTACTTTTTCACACAGGGCCATGAAGGCTCGTTTTCTTCTTCTAACCTTCATTTAAAAACTTCATTTTGTGTTTACTTGTATTTTTCTTGACTAATATTTAAATTGGTTTGATGTTCTGAAGCGCCTAAGTGCGACAAACATGCAAAAACATAGGTAATCAGAGAGTGGAAAACAGTTCTTCACACTGCTGTAGAGCTATTTTTTCCAAAACAAGCAGTCACTGTTTTTGCTTTCATATGTGTGACAGCATGTCACACCCATTTGCACTAGTGAGTCTCTGACAAGCACATTCTGTCAAGTAAAAAAAGAAGGAAAAGCACCTGAAACTTCACGTTTGACCAGTTTGATTACAATAATGGAGTTTAATTTTATTCAAACGGTTGTACATGTTTTCTTGTATCTAAAGCAAGCTGTGCTTCTTGTGGCATAGTCATTTTACGCAGTTCGACAAAAGCCAAATGTTCATGTTAAGACAAATCCCAACTTGCCTCTGCAAGTAACCGTAATGTTTACAGCTCACTTTTCCACTCAGTTTTTTTTTTTTATGTATTGAATATCACACTTGTGTTCACATGCAACTTTAGTTTGAGAACATCTGAAAAGTAAGAACTGGGGCTTATGCATTTTCCCTTTTGATCCCTTGATGTTGCCAAGGAACAAATATTATGACATTTATGTGGAAATACTGAAGCAACTTCTAAAGGTATCAGCCAGTAACTTACTGGTCTGGATTTTCAATTGGACAAAGAAATTAGTTATACATTGGCTTAAGGAAAGAAGAAGCTTGTGAAAGGACATGTTTGGCCTTTTTGGGGGGGTTCAGTCCTTTCTAATGCTCTTGAATAACAGTCATTACAACTAATTCTCTTAAAATACTAATTAATTTAATCTTAGTACAAATACCATCATTCTATGAAGACCTCAGGGATTTATTAGTAAAAAAGCAGCATTAATACTAAAGAACACACCAGACAGGTTAGGGGTAGGATTTTGGAGAAATATAAAGTAGAGCTAGCAGGACTTTCACTGAGTAATCGGGGTATATAGTGAGTCAAAACTATGAGGTGCATAAGGACATCCTCTCCTTATGCACCGATTCTGCAAAGAGAATGAGTGTTGTCTTAATCTAGGGGTCATGTCATGTGACTCTTATTCAGTTTTTAATAGAAACTGAACAGCTTCAGTTTCTATAAACTATGCAGCACATTGCAGGATTAAGAGTTCACTCATCAATCTCCTGTAATCAGTCCTTCATGGTTAGACGTCCACCAAAGTCATGTTTGAAGATGGCCACAAATGATAAAGAAGTGCATCAAACATTTAAAAGAAGGTGTCTGGTTAGATGAGACCAAAATTAAACTCAATGGCCTAAGTGTGAAAATTATTTGTGGGGGGAACACTAGCACCTTTGCATCACCTTGAAGACTCACAGTGAAACATGGTGCTGGCAGCATCATTGGGGGATGCATTTCTTCAGCAGGACAGATATGCTTACTAGAGCTCATGACAGATGGATGGAGATAAATGTGGGACAATTTTGGGAAAAAAAAACAAAAAAAAAACATGTAAAAGACTTTTCTAATAAAAGCCAGACATTACAATGTCTGGTAATAAATCAAATATTGTTCGAAATTTCTCTCCAGTACAAAAAGCGACTGAAAATACAAACCTGAAAGTTATCAAGAAGCAAGGTTTAGACGACCCTGCTGATTCTGGAAATCCAGATGAGGTGTCAAATGATCAGACTGAGTACAAATAAGCTAATTAACNCTGAGCCCAGAAAGGTTGTGGAGGAAGAAGTCTTGGAGAACAACCCTTCAGATTCTGAGGCTATGAATCCTGAACTAACAGCTTCGTCATCTGAACATAGTGAGTACACATGGATTAAATATAGCATTTTCCCCTACTGCTACTACCCACCATGAACATGTTTAAAAGTATTTTTAGACACAAAAACACTTCACACAGAGCTGATATTTGCTACGTTCTCATGTCACCATAAGAACTATTGTATTATCGTAGAAGTATTTTCCACTATTTTCTAAATTTTTGTTTTTAAAGTGACTCGCTCCATTTGTTTGAACAAAAGAGATGTTATCACCTCACCAACTCCTCCAACCCCTATGAAGTTTGCATGGACACCCAGGTTGCTGAAAAACAATTAAAGCCTAGACAAATTTACAGTGGTGTGAAAAAAACATTTGCTCCTTACCCAATTTCCTATCTCTTGTATGTTTGTCACATTTCATTGTTTCAAAAAATCTCAAGTGATTTCTTGGGTGGTTACTCTTTACTTCTGCTGGATTAAAAATCTATTGAACTGGCGCTATGCTTACTAAAATAGCTTTTTTGGATAGTCTTATCCAAAACAAAAATAAAACTTAAGCAGTCCCTTACTGTCTGATTGTTTAACTTCCAGACATTTTGAATAAAGAGGATAATCCTGTAGATGCTGAGGAAACTAAGGATGCTTTTTCAAAAAGCAGATCTAGCAAGATATGAAGCAGTGTCACTTGCTGAATAATGAGCTGATTTTTTTATTTTATTTTAGCATCCACTTTACTTCTTCTAATCTCACAATTTTGATCATTTTGTCTTTTTCAAGAGTTAATATTGTTTGTGGAAGAGTGGCAAGAATCAACCTTTGCTTGCCTTGGAAGAATTAGTTTTGCTTACAGCATTTCTGTCTCTTTTATAGGTTTAAGTGAAAAACCTGAAGGTAGTGGATTTTCATCTCCTCCTGTGGTGTCACCCAATCTTAATCATCCTTGTTCAGATGATGAAAAATCAGGGGATGAAGAGAAACCTCCAGATGTTTTGGAGAATAATCCTGTAGAAGCTGAGGAAACTAAGGATGCTTTAACTGGTGCGCTGAATGGCAATAATGGCTACAAAAAAGCGACTGAAAATACAAACCCGGAAGATAAGAGACCAGTTTCAAATGATCCCTCAGATTCTGGGAGTCCAGATGAAGTGCCAGAAAATCAGAGTGAGTATGAATGACCTAACAATGTAATTTTAAACACAGGACACTTTGAATTTTATACCATTGATCTATAGTATACATGTAAATTTTACAGGAGGAGAGCATCAAAAGTGAGGCACATAAAACTTGATGTTCCAC
>NW_006799955.1:560777-562424 GCF_000485575.1 Poecilia formosa
ACTTCCAGACATTTTGAATAAAGAGGATAATCCTGTAGAAGCTGAGGAAACTAAGGATGCTTTAACTGGTGCGCTGAATGGCAATAATGGCTACAAAAAAGCGACTGAAAATACAAACCCGGAAGATAAGAGACCAGTTTCAAATGATCCCTCAGATTCTGGGAATCCAGATGAAGTGCCAGAAAATCAGAGTGAGTACGAATGACCTAACAATGTAATTTTAAACGCAATACCACGTTTTTTTTTTTGTTTGTTTGTTTTGTTTAGTTTTTTTATTACAATAAATGTTTTATTGTATTTTTTAAAAACATCTGATTGAACATACAAAGCAATTTTTTTTATTTTTTTTTCATGTTAAAACTGATATATAGTCTATTCTGTTTATTCTGTCATTGTCATCTTGGTTGTTTCACAACAAATGTTTTACAGGCTTCAAAGCAAATATTACATTTTATATGCCTATTTGCTCTCCTAAGCTATTTGTTTTAATTATTAATATAGCAGTTTTACAACAATTGTTAGTATCACCCTTGTCCTCTTATTTTATACATTCTTATGTTTAATGGTATTGAAATACATGAAGAAACAGGAGAATAACCCTAACCCTCTGTTGGCTCAGATGTTGAACAAACAATGTAATATTAACATCCCTTAATTGACAATATACTGGTCAGATGGCTTGCTCACCTCAGACGTTCAATGGTTAAACTTGAGCCATTACTTGCTGTCTTATTGTTGTCTAATAATTATTCGACCACTTGGGGGCACTCAAGGTTCATTGAAAACAAAAAAATCCCTGATGGTTTGCTTAATATTTATTATGGAAAGATAAATAACACAAGAGGGTGACATAAGGGAAAAGTGATGTTCATAACTATAATCCAGCAGGACACTTTGAATTTTATACCATTGATCTACAGTATACATGTACATTTTACAGGAGGAGTGCATCAAAAGTGAGGCATGTAAAACTTGATGTTCCACAATATTTTCTTGGAAATCCTTTACTTCCTCAAAGGAGTTGTAGGATCTTTTTCATAAAGCAAGATATGAAACAAGGTGTCACGAGTTTAATGATGAGCTGATTTGTATTTACTTAAATTTTTAGTAACTACGTTACTTCCTCTGTCACAATTATTTCTGGTCTACAAATTATTTGATCATATTTAGTTTTCAAGGTTCTATTTTCAGATTACAAGTTTATGTCTTTAATTTGCAATGATTTACAAATTCATTGGGAACTGAAAACGTAAAAAAAAAGTGAGTTCCTAAATTTTTATGCAGCAAACTTTTTTATCTTCAAGATGTTATTGAATGAATAGCTGCATTTTGTTTCTCATCTCCTACTTATATTTTCTAGACAGAATTTTTTAGACTAACTGAATGGTTTGAATTCATCTCACTACACATGTGGATTCAGTATTACACTGCGCTTTATTTTTTTTTATTATTTTGTGGTTTAGATTCAGAGAACAAAGTCCAAGACAACAAAAGTCCTTCACCTGCACTGGTTAAAGAACGTTGCATGTTCTTTGAGAAGGAGAATGGAAAAGCTAATGAAGCTGAGCCCAGAAAGGTTGTGCAGGAAGAAGTCTTGGAGAACAACCCCTCAGATTCTGAGGCTATGAATCCTGAACTAACAGCTTT